>NC_091117.1:220986876-221196876 GCF_040183065.1 Periplaneta americana
TGATAGGGACCCATAATACATGGAATAATAATAATAATAATAATAATAATAATAATAATAATAATAATAATAATAATAATAATTAATAATAATAATAATAATAATAATAATAATAATAATAATAATAATAATAGTAATGTACTGGAATTGAACAGTGAAGAAGTGGAAAAATTCAAATATCTTGGAGCAACAGTAACAAATATAAATGACACTCAGGAGGAAATTACACGCAAAATAGGAAGTTCACCGTTGTCTCAAAAGTAGGCGAAAGATGTCTGACGGTATGGTCGAATGGCAAAGTTTTGACTGACATTCAATTAAAAAAAAAAAAGTATCACGGGATTAGGGGTATCACGGAAATAGGCAACGTTACCCTACATATGGGTAACATTTGAGCAGCTTAAAGAAATACTTATTTCATCACGACCCAAGTGATTATTTTGATCTTACACTAGTATGTGTTCCACAATATATTTACCGGACTGCATTGTACTAAATTATTTGTGTCCATTTAATTATACAGTGTCAATGTGATTCAAATCACACAATGAAACAACCCCAGGCGATGAAAGTTGAACTTTTTTTCGATTTTCGTTTATACCTGTTCTTTTTCAACAAATTTTGTAGCCGTCAACGCCATTTATCATGTTGGGAATTTAATTAATTGCATATTTAAAATATAAGTTACATTGCCTTCGGTTATTGGTTTGTTAAATTCAATTATTGAAATATGACTGATAGAAGGCATATTATTATTTAAATCTGTTTGACACCCGTAAAAAGTTGGTAAGAAATTAAATAGGCCCATACACAGGGTGAATCCTAACTAATGTCCATTAATTTCAGGGGGTTATTCTTTGAGATATTTCAAACAAAAGGTCTAATATTGTATTCAGTTAGAATTAGAGTCTGGCTGGGCGGAAGAGAAGGCCTACTGGCCTTAGCTCTGCCAGATTAAATAAATAAATTATAATAATTTTGGTCGCTTTTGCTTCTTTTTAGAGATAAAAATTACTTTATGTGAAATATTTCATTGCGTGTCTTGGAAAAGCCATTGATTTAATTCCCAATATGATCAGTCGATTTAAGAGAGCAGTGTATTATGATAATAAATGATTAAAAGGATTTCAGTTTTGTCCTTTAATTGTGCAGAAATTTAATCCGAACAAATGTAACATTTTAAAATTCCTTTTCAGAACGAAAACTTAGTAGATATGTTCCGATCACATTTCTGCATATTTAAAGGATGGAACTGAATTTTTTCAATAATCCATTATAAAATTACACTGCTTTCTTTAATTGACTCAGCAAATTTGGAATTAAATCAATGGTTTTCCCAAAACATACATTGAAATATTTTACATAAAACTGTATTTATCTCGAAAAGGAATCAAATTCGAGCAAAATTGTATTATATCTTTTGTTGGAATACCTCAAAGTATAACCCCCTGAAATTAATACTTAAGAGTTCACTCTGTGTTATACAGGGTGTTTCCGAGGTGGTGTTACAAACTTTCAGAGATGATGGCGAAGGGCACATGTATCAATTTGAGATCAGGAACCCTGGTCCGGAAATGACCGAGTCGAAAGTTACAAGCAAAAATAGTTCTGTGGAAATGAAATATTTTCATTCCTCTGTACACCTTATTTATGTGTATTTATCTGTACATCTTACACATACTGTATTCATCTGACGTTGTTTACGTTGTCTTACAGTATTCCATTCAGTGCGCTGTCTGAGGGATGGGGACAGGAAACTACACTAAAGCAATGCAGATAGCGTAATGTGTAACGGACATGATCGGTCCTGATATGCACGTCTGTAGACAGCAGTGTATGTGTACAAGTTGCAGTGTCCAGTTGATCAGTCCTAGTGAAATGGAGGAGTACACGAGAGCGGAATAAGCAGACCTGATTTTCGAATACGGATGAGCCTATGGGAACAGTAAACAAGTTCACAGATTGTATCGGGACAAGTACCCACGTAGGAGACATCCGGCCCATACCTTCTTTCCACGACTGTTCCAAAGGTTAAGGGAAGAAGGGCACGTGGTGCCGAATTACAATTTCATTTCCACACAACTATTTTTACTTATAACTTTCGACTCAGTCATTTCGGGACCATGGTTCCTTATCTCAAATTGATACATGTGCCCTTCGCCATTATCCCTGAAAGTTTGTAACACCACCTCGGAAACAGCCTGTATGTAGTAAAATTGAGCGTACAGAATATCCATGAAAAAATAAAGGAATATTAGCATTATCAGGCGATTGATAAATTGAATAAATCAAAAGTTGGAATACCTACTGAGCAAAATTTTGGTTATTGACATACAGATACGTACGCAACATCCGATGATATGATCACATATCACAGTCCTTCGCAAGTCTTTCCTGGCTCCGACTTAAAGAACGCAGAACTTTACATTCCTTGTCATTGCTCTTTCGAATTCTGCACACCTCAACACCAAATTACCTTTCGTCTCGTTTCTCTTATCTATACTTTAACCACGACATAAATACCAGATCACTTATCTGTGGCGCGTTAAGTAGACCTCTTCATAGAACATCTCGTTATTCATCATCTTTTACAGTATCCACCTCGCGACAATGGAATTCCTTGTCACAAAGTATTAGGGGCTGCAAGACAATAAACACTTTTAAAAACAGCTTAAAAGATAACCTTCTTAGCATTTCACTCCAATCATACTGACTTAAACTATCACTGTCTACATTGTTACTCCTTCTTTTAGACATGCATCCTGATAGTGCTGTATTTTCAAAATTGTCTCACAATAATGTCTTTCTATTATCTAACATTATTTGAAATATATTAACATTCTATGTATTTTAGCTTAATTCTGCTACATTGTTTGTATTTCAGTATTTAATTAATAGTTCATAGTATTTTGTTGTTTAATTCGTAAATAACTCTTGTATACATGTAGCTCTTATCTAAATCAAATTGTTGAATTCTTTGTAAGTTCATACATATGGTTGAGTGGAAGAGAAGGCCTTATGGCCTTAACTCTGCCAGCTAAAATAAATCATTTTTATTATTATTATTATTATTATTATTATTATTATTATTATTATATTTCACACAATGATCCAAATTTTGCTTTATTTCGCGAATTTGTTTGGCTAAATATTTTCAGTATCTAGAAAGGTAAATGTAACAAAGAAAATGTGTGAAAAATTTCACGCGTTTTGATATCTACCGAAACATACCGTCCCTACTTATGCCTTATATGTTTTCTCAAAAACCGGTTCAAATACCTGTAGTAGGATTAGGATTGGTAGTATAGAGTGAAGGTAAAACGGAGCCTAAACTTGCTCACGTGCTATTTGCTACGAAACAGCTGATGTAGGCACGGCTCCAAGCACTTGGAAGCTCTTGATTGGAGAAGATAATCAGAGTGGACATGAACGCGTCTCCTGAGATATTCTACTCGCTTCCCGCCTTAGGGGCCAACCATGGTCATAGACATTAAAGCAACTAATGGCTACAATGGGCTTCCCTTATTACACACCCTCAGATTCCGGTCATAGGTTGTGGTGTAATCGACTTCCTATAACAGTAGAGCCACTACTGTACTTAACGGGTGTACAAAAATTCCTTTCTCCTTAGTTCAAGTTGTCTCAATAATGATGAACACACATTTTAAAACGTGTTTCATGAAGTAATAATTAATTTCCCGCTGCTGTAGATCTATGGCTACCATGTGGTTTCCAACCAACTGTCCGTGGTTCGATTTCAGACGTGAGTGGAGTCTATTTTACGGGACTGGGTGTTTGTACCTTGTATTGTACTTGTCACGTGACGTTTCCGCTATGGCCCTGCATTCTTCTGGACACGTCGCGTCTGTGGGTGAAGTGCTAGCGAGCTGGCCATCCATCCACGCGACTCGGGTTCGATCCCCACACAGGTCGTGGTGGAGAAAGCAGGCGTTTCAGAGGGTCTTTCTAGGGGTACTCCCGTTTCCCTCTATCATTTACCAACCTATGTACCTACCTCTCATTTCATCTGTCATCTACAATAGCAAAAATATGTTAGAGTGAATTCTTGGGAGTAATACGAATTCCACTGTTAAATTTTCACATTTTTGGCAAAATTTTAGTATAAGCTTGCCTAGTAGAGCATTTTATGACATCAGTGAATACTTTCGTAGTGATCTAATTATATTTCAAATTCAATTCCCTAATAAATTGTATTTTTAATTGCAACCAGGAGAAATAAGATGTACAAAGAGATAAATTTTATTGTACACATCGATGGTGTTGCACAGTAACCTCGTGTGTCAAAAAAGTGAACGAAATGAAAATCCACTTTATCCCTAGACCTATATGTAAAACGTTTTTCTGAATTTTCTGCAAAAACATCTTATCTTCAGGAATGGATACAAATTTTACTTAGTATTTACTTACTTACTTACTTACTTACTTACTTACTTACTTACTTACTTACTTACTTACTTACTTACTTACTTACTTACTGGCTTTTAAGGAACCCAGAGGTTCATTGCCACCCTCACTTAAGGTCACCATCGGTCCCTATCCTGAGCAAGATTAATCCAGTCTCTACTAGTACGTCCAGTAATGGAATATGGTGCTGCATGTTGGGATCCTTACGGATTAGAACATATTAAGACACTGGAAAAGATTCAAAAACAGGCTCTCAAGTATTGTCGGAAAAATTCACCATTAAAATGGGACACACTCACGGACAGGAGAACGCGAATTCGATTATGCGCACTGTTCAAAACATACAGAGGTGAGCGTGCCTGGAGAGAAATAAAAAATAGGTTGCAGCCGCCAAATGACTCTTCAAGGAACGACCACTCTTATAAATTGAGGGAAAGAAGACAGAGGACGGACACTGGAAAGTTTTTTTTTCTCAATCGTACTATCAGGGACTGGAATGCTTTACCTGCAGACTTACTAAAGGCTTTACCAACAACCAAAAATGTATTTAAAAATAGGCTTAAGGGCTTTAATAATAGACGATAATTATACACAGTATTTAAAGGGTGTAATTGATATTTTGTTATCGAAGTGTTGTATCAGTGAAGAATTATGTTGTGTCAGTGAAGTGTGTTGTGTCAGTGAAATTTGTTGTGTAAGTGAAACGTGTTCCTGTCAGTGAAGCTTTATAGTTTATAGTGGCAGTGCAAAGTATTTGAACAGTGAAATGTTTTTGAAGTGTTAGTGAAATCAGGATAGAATCAGTGAAATGTGTCGTAGTTCCAGTGCAGTGAGTGAGTTGACAGCGAAATGAGTGTAGTGTTGAAAGGTACTTGTGCAGATATGAACATATCATACTCGTGGGTTTTAATTCGAACTTAGGTTTAAGATACAAATTAGATTTACTTTAAATGTTATTTTAAGTGAACGTACTTCATTTAATTTAGGATGTTCCCCATTATTATTATCATTATTATTATTATTATTATTATTATTAATTATTGTTACTATTAATTATTAGTAATATGATTAATTGTATTTTTTATTAATTGTGTTCATTATTGTCATTATTGAGTATAATTAATTAGCACTGCCACCGGGTATATACCCATTGCAGTGTGAATAAATATATACATACAATCATATCCCGTTTACCATTCCTTCTAGTGCATTCTTCAGTAGGCAGTTTTTTCTCAGAAAATGACTCAACCAATTCCTTTTTCTCTTCCTCAACATTCTTTCTTCACTCACTCTTTCCAACACAGCTTCATTTCTTATTCTGTCTGTTCATTTCACACGCTCCATTCTTCTCCATATCCACATTTCAAATGCTTCTAATCGCTTCTCTTTACTTCGTCATAATATCCATTTTCTGCCCTGTACAATGTCACATTCCACAGAAAGCACTTCACTAGTCTCTTCCTTAATTCTACAAGAAACTATTGTCACGCACTTCTATAAACATAGAATCACAAAAGAATACTATTTCTCAATTTTGATCGCACTTTTCGACCGAGAATTATTGATCTCAACGACTTCAGAATGTAGGAGGTTAAGTCTTAGCGAGTATGGACAGTCAGATGTATCTCCTTGAGGAAAGTCTGTCCAGTACGATGTCTTTGCATGTATGGGGTGCTGACAAATAAAACTTACAGTTGAATGACGTCACCGTATTAAGACAAAGTATGACCAGATTTCTCGAATGACAAGCGCATAAACTTTTCATATTAAAATAATCGAAAAGAAAAATGATGAATTATACCTATAATCTGAACAATATTTAAGGGGAGAGGATGGTGTTTTTTTTTTAACTTTTTTCCTATTTGATGTAAAATATTAATTTTTTATGTAGAGAGCTCATAGCTGTGGCAACTCAACCAAATAAAAATATTTTGAAAAAAAAAATATTTAGGGGCCCAATTTGAAAAAAAAAACCCAATGCAGGATTGTTCTAAAACCGATATATCTAAACCGTTTTTAAAGATAGATTAAAACAGTTTTTGCAATGTACTTGCAAACGAATTTTCTACAAACTCTCTGTAACAGAATTTTGATATTAGTCCCTGCGTTTGTAAAATAAACAATTAAAATTTAATAACAATTTTCTGATTTCCTTTCTTGCTAACAAACGGACGTATTTTTAAAATGAAATCAATTAACAAAATTCTGTTACAGAGAAACGTTTCCTAATAGTATAAAGAAGGTGTATTCTAAATTTCATGCATGTGTCTTTAATAGTTCAGAAATTATATCCATTTTTGTCTGGCAATGTAGCAAAAAAAAAAAAAATGAAGTTACTGGAAACCGATGAAAGCGGGCGTGTAATTAAAAAATCCATAGCGCAGGAAGTTTAAAAATGACGTCTCAACATCCGATAAGGGCACAAATACCCACAAAATGTTATGCAATCTATTAAGTTAATATTTGTATACCGGTATGTATTTTTTTTTTGTATGTGATTTGATCCTGGTTGAGTGGAAGAGAAGGCCTGATGGCCTTAACTCTGCCAGGGAAAATAAAACTATTATTATTATTATTATTATTATTATTATTATTATTATTATTCCACACATATCAAAGGGTATGTTAAAAAAAAAAAGAAAATTTAATTTACCGGAAACAACAAAAAAGTGGGCGAGTGATTTAAAAATCCATAACGCAGGAAGTTTAAAAATGGCGACTCAACATCCGATAAGGGTACAAAGACCCACAAAATATTATGCTATGCATTCCACATATATCACAGGGTATTTTAAAGATTTTTTTTTAAATCTACTCATTTTTCACCAAAAAAAAAATACCATCCTCTCCCCTTAAGGAAATAAGTTGAAAGATATCGGGGCAGCCCTGAATCCGTCTGGCAAGTCAGTTTGTGTGCTCCTTGTTAATTCTGGCGCACAATGAAGATATATGAACAGGTCTCCCCAAGGAAACCAAGACAAGCAATCTAGCACGTATCGACTCATTAAATGGGAATGAACCCCGTCTGCTTCCTCCTTGTTAATGCAAGTAACTGGTGACTTAGTGCTCTATAATGCATTACATGACTCCACTAAACTGCTTGATGCTTTCCTATGTGGTTCTAGTTATGCTCATCAATAGCACAAAGTGCTGCCTCTAAGCTGCTCTCCCAAAATATTTGCTGCAAATGCTTCAATGGAACTGAAACGAGCAAATTACATTTAAGGGAGGAATTCTCGTTCTTATTTTGCTTAGCAACTGCTTTCAAAGTAGTGATATTCACCTCTCTTGCCAGACTCTGTCATAAAGGCACTTTCTGTATCTAACAGCTTCAAAACAGAAATAATGTAATATTGATTTCTTGTTACGACAAGAGAAGCTTTCCTGGAACTAACCTCTAAATATTGCCGCACAATAGGCTATAGCGAACGTTCCTATTACTACAGCTCTACTAGCAGGTTGTCAAGTGAACCAAATTTAGTTTATCGATTCGTTATTCTACTTAAAAAAATATTCATAGGATCCCTATAGTTAGTGAAACGTTTTTGCTCTCGGAAGTGTTACTGTTATATTTAAATTTTTAAGGAATTAATTCCTATTTATAATGTTTCTGAATATAACTGACACGAGATAGTTATTTTTGCCACGATCATACGAGTAGCGTATAATGATAACTATTGAGACACATGTGCCGGAGTCAGTTTCGACTTATCATATTATACATACTAGGTTCAAAAAGTTCCCGGAATTTGCTAGTATCATATAAACAACGTACCTTAAACACTATTCTACAGCATTCCCTTCAAAATAGTTGCCTTCCGCAACAACACACTTTTGCCAACGCGTGTAGAGTTCCTGGAAGCAGACTTGGAAGCCATTTTGTGAAACCCGTCTTAGTGCTCTCGTCGCGTTTGCGATAACCTCTTCAGCATTGAATCTCTGTCCTTTCAGATGACTTTTCAGACGGGGAAACAGAAAGTAATCAGGTGGTGAGAGATCAGGAGAGTATGGTGGTTGATCCAAAGCAGTTATGTTGTGCCTGGCAAGAAAATTCTTTACAATAATTGCGCGATGAGCAGGTGCATTGTCATGCATAAGGAACCAGTTGTTTTCTACCCACTTTTCTGGACGTTTCCTTCTCACTGCATCCCGGAGGCGACGGAGTATTTCTACGTACAATTCTTTCGTTACAGTACGACCTTCTGGAATGAACTCATGGTGGATGAGACTTTGAGAGTCGAAGAAAACTTCCAACATAACTTTGCCTTTGGAAGTGTCCCTAGGAAATTTTTGCTTCTGAGGAGATGTTTTCGATTTCCACTCAGATGACTGTCGTTTAGGGACTGGATCATACAAGTAGCACCAAGTTTCATCACCAGCAATAATTTTGTTTAAGAAATCACCATCTTCATCAGCCATACTGATCATGTCCCCAGCAAGAGTCATTCTTGTTTCTTTCTGTTCTGCCGACAACATTTTCGGAACTAACTTCTGAGACACGTAATGCATGTTGAGATGCTTGTGAAGAACACTGTGTACACTTCCGACTGATATTCAGACCTCTGCTGCTATCTCTTTTATGGTTTTACGTCGGTCGTCCCTCACAACATTACGCACACGCTGAGCGATTGCTTCATTTGTTGCAGTTGTTGGTCGGCCGATGTGTACGTCATCTTTGATGCTATCGCGGCTACCAGAAAAGCATTTATGCCAGGCATACACTTGAGTTTTTTTCATTGCTGCTTCGCCATATGCTTCTTCCAACAATCTTAATGTCTCTGCAGGAGTTTTGTGTAACAAAACACAGAACTTGATGTTTGTGCGTTGCTCTGTGGACATAATCGCAAAATGCGACGAACAAACAAAACACTATGATAAACAATTGCCTACAACTCAAAACCAACAATCGCCATCATCAACAAACTTTAAGGAAATGACATAATGAATGTTACCAATAAAACAAATGTATAATATCCCTTGTTATATATTAATACGAAAAATGGTAGTAAAATTCCGGGAACTTTTTGAACCCAGTAGTATTATATTATATTATATTATATTATATTATATTATATTATATTATATTATATTATATTTTATGCTCGACCATGCCGAAATGTAGTAATTATACACCTGGTAGCAACCCTTTAATGGACCTAATTAAAGTACATCTATACATTAAAGTTCAGGTGTTCCACCAATCAGAACATACCATTGTAGCAATATGAAAGCGCAAGTATCGATTATTCTCGGATATGCAATCGAAAGACAACAATAAATCAATAAATCACCCATACTTATATTTGAAATAAAGTCAGTTCTGTTACTATAATAATTAGCGTTAATTGTAAATAATATTCAAATAAATTCAATTTGTCGTCTCATTTTTCAATGTCTAATTCAATTTCAAGGTTATATCAAGATTAATGTTTATTTCACTCTCTAGATTATATCAAGGTCAATGTCGACATTTGTTTCTCGGAAAAAATCAATACTTTCGCGTCTGCGCACATCTCACAATTTACGAGGTATTGCACGCTCGTATGAAAATTATGAAACTCGCTTGCGCTCGTTTCATGAACATACTCGTGTCTTAATTACTACCATTATAGGCTCGTTGCATAATGTACTTATATTATATTATATTATATTATATTATATTATATTATATTATATTATATTATATCATATTATATGAGAGTTACATACAACTGTTTTTCCACGACCTGTAGTAAGGTTAGAAAAAAATATTTAATTTAATAAAAATTTAAATTAATGTTTAGATATATAGTTCTTTACATTATAATATGGAAGTATGAATATAATTTTAGCACAGTCTAGTATATACGCTCACGAAGATCAATGCGTAGTAAATATGCATCCATAGATAGTTGCTAACCACTAGGATGGCTATTATCGCCTCATTAGAGACAAGGCGAAATAGTACCTGCACAGTATATTGTTCCTAGTACTCTCATAAACTCAAGCTTAGTAACTGTATATACTAGACTGTAGTTTTAGATAGTGGGAAACAAAACAGTGACGATTGCGACAGTGGGAAACAAAAGAATGCAAGAGATTCTTATTTGCAGTTCCTATAGGTACGAAAATAAATAAATGAAATCACAGTTCCTTTTTGTAAGTTTTAACGTTAACTGAAATATAAACATTATTGAATAATGCCTGATTAAAGAAATTTCCATGAAATATAAATAATTGGGGGAAGCTGTAAAAGTGTGCAAACTTTATTGCCTACAAAATCAAACGTTTGAGTAAAGCACTTAACATCTAGAAATCAATAGTATTTATTGAAATAAGAAATCTGTATCGAAATGACAACCTGTATCGAAATGAATGCAGGTGATCATTGCATAATAAATTCATTTCAGTATGGTCGTAGAAAAATTAATTTAATTCAATTTACGCGTCGTATTTTATTATTATTATTATTATTATTATTATTATTATTATTATTATTATTATTATTATTATTGGACTCTCGATTTGAGAGAGGAACATAGGTTAAGGGTGTTTGAGAATAAGGTGCTTTTCAAAATATTTGGGGCTAAGAGGGATGACGTTACAGGAGAGTGGAGAAAGTTACACAACACAGAACTGCACAAATTGTATTCTTCACCTAACATAATTAGGAACATTACATCCAGACGTTTGAGATGGGCAGGACATGTAGCACGTATGGGCGAATCCAGAAATGCATATAGAGTGTTAATTGGGAGGCCGGAGGGAAAAAGACCTTTAGGGAGACCGAGACGTAGATGGGAAGGTAATATTAAAATGGATTCGAGGGAGGTGGGATATGATGATAGAGAATGGATTAATCTTGCTCAGGATAGGGACCAATGGCGGGCTTATGTGAGGGCGGCAATGAACCTCCGGGTTCCTTAAAAGCCAGTAAGTAAGTAAGTAAGTATTATTATTATTATTATTATTATTATTATTATTATTATTATTATTATTATTATTATTTACATAATAGTACATTATGCAACGCGCCTATAATGGTAGTAATTAAGACGCGAGTATGTTTATGAAACGAGCGCAAGCGAGTTTCATAATTTTCATACCAGCGTCTTAATTACCATTATAGGCTAGTTTCATAAGACTTTTTATGCTCGACCATATTTCTAACTTCGAATTATTCACAAGTATTCATGTTATTCTTATCTGACTGACGAGCGGAAGTCCACACCTGTGGAGTAACGGTCAGCGCGTCTGGCCGCGAAACCAGGTGGCCCGGGTTCGAATCCCGGTCGGGGCAAGTTACCTGGTTGAGGTTTTTTCCGGGGTTTTCCCTCAACCCAATACGAGCAAATGCTGGGTAACTTTCGGTGCTGGACCCCGGACTCATTTCACCGGCATTATCACCTTCATTTCATTCAGACGCTAAATAACCTAGATGTTGATACAGCGTCGTAAAATAACCCAATTAAAAAAAACGAGCGGAACAGACCTTGTGCAATACCTCGTAAATTGTGAGATGTGCGCAGACGCGAAAGTTTGGACTTTTTCCGAGAAACAAATGTCGACATTGACCTTGATATAATCTAGAGAGTAAAATAAACATTAATCTTGATATAGGGCCTAACCTTGAAATTGAATTAGACATTGAAAAACGAGATGACAAATTGAATGTCTTTGAATATTATTTACAATTAATGCTAATTATTATAGTAACAGAACTGACTTTATTTCAAACATAGGTGATTTATTGATTTATTGTTATCTTTCGATTCGAGAATAATCGATACTTGCTACAATGGTATTTTCTGATTGGTGGAACACCTGAACTTTAATGAATAGGTGTACTTTAATGAGGTCCATTAAAGGGCTGGTACCAGGTGTATAATTACTACATTTTGGCATGGTCGAGCATAAAACTCATTATGAGACTGTTGTCGATGTTCACCTTCAGTCTATTTGTAAAATCTCAACGAGCGGGTGTAGAAAGATTCTTCCCATATTGTCTCAAAAGAAATCACTACGGCATCCAAACCGATATCACTCCCGCCGTAACGATGGAATAATGTTTCTGGTTTTTAATTAAATTATTGCGTGGTAGCCAATAATGTACCGTACGCTTTCTCTACTTCGTTATAACTTCAATTATTGTATTCGGTTGTGTGTTTGGAATGTGTATCTGAAAGTTACTGCATAGCTCTTTTAAAATCAATATGCAGAATTCTTGCGTCCTCACCGAACGGAACAAGGAACTGAATTAGCCAGTAACCAGTTTATTAACTTTCTTCGTTACCAACTTTTTCATGGTAGCGATTCTACGTGCAATATTTTCAGCCACAAAATTAGATTTTCTAAGTGTAACATTTCATTTAATATTATTCATGAATTAAAAATAATAGCTAAAAAACAGCATTAATAAGCGGTTGCTATATTTTATTAGACTGTTGTATAAACAAGCATTTACACTACAAGCCGCATTTTTCTGTTCGGGTTCAAATCCTGGTTAGAGCCACCTGGGCCACCTAGTTTCGCGGCCAGACGCGCCAGCCGTTACTCCACAGGTGTTTACTGTACATATCCCTATTTTATATGTTTGAATTTTGTCCTTTTTATGTTTGTATTTGTAATTATTTTATTCCTATTTTCATTTACTTTTCTCTGGATTTGATTTTTATATAATTTATGCATATTTATATTCTGTTGGTGTGGTAGAGAAAACATGATGGCTTTAACTCCGCCAGATTGAATAAATGAATGTACATAAATACTGATATATGTTAAGTCAACTTGTAAGACTAATATATAACGTTAATTAAAAAAATAAAGAAATATTTTCTTTTTTTTTACACAAGAAAGACTGGATTCGGGTAAGTAAGTAAGTAAGTAAGTAAAGAAGTAAAGAAGGAAAGAAGGAAGGAAAGAAGGAAGGAAAGGAAAGAAGGAAGGAAAGAAGGAAAGAAAGAAAGAAAGAAAGAAATAAAGAAAGAAAGAAATAAAGAAAGAAAGAAGTAAAGAAAGAAAGAAATAAGGAAAGAAAGAAAGAAATAAATAAATAAAGAAATAAAGAGATAAATAAAGAAATAAATAAACAAATAAATAAATCAATCAATAAAGAAATAAATAAAGAAATAAAGAAATAAATAAAGAAATAAATGAACGAACAAATGAACAAACAAATGAACAAATAAATAAACAAATAAATAATAAATAAATAAATACATAAATAACTAAATACATAAATAAATAAATAAATAAATAAATAATAAATAAATAAATAAATAAACAAATAAATAATAAATAAATACATAAATAAATAAATACATAAATAAATAAATAATAAATAAATAAACAGAAAATAAATAATTAATAAATACATAAACAAATAAATACATAAATAAATCAATAATAAATAAACAAATAAATAATAAATAAATAGACAAAAAATAAATAATTAATAAATACATAAACAAATAAATAATAAATAAATAAAGAAATAAAGAAATAAATAAAGAAATAAATGAAGGAACAAATGAACAAATAAATAAATAAACAAATAAATAATAAATAAATAAATACATAAATAACTAAATACATAAATAAATAAATAATAAAAAAATTAACAAAAAATAAATAATTAATAAATACATAAACAAATAAATACATAAATAAATAAATAATAAATAAACAAATAAATAATAAGTAAATAAACAAAAAATAAATAATTAATAAATACATAAACAAATAAATAATAAATAAATACATGCATAAATAAATAATAAATAAACAAATAAATAAACAAAAAAAATAAATATATAATAAATTAATAAACAAATAAATAATAAATAAATAATAAACAAATACATAATTAATAAATAAACATAAAAATAAATCATTAATAAATACATAAACAAATAAATAATAAATAAATAAATAAACAAAAAATAAATATGTAATAAATAATAAACAATTAAAAATATAAATAAGTAATAAATCAATAATAAACAAATAAATAAAGAAATAAATTGTAAATAAATAAGTAAATAAACAAATAAATAAATAATAAGTGAATAAACGAATAAATAAGTAATTAAAGAAATAAAGAAATAATCAATATATAAATAAATAATAAATAAACAAATAAATAATAAATAAATAAATAATAAATAAATAAATAAATAATAAATCAATCAATAAATAAATAAACAAATAAATAAACAGAATATCACTTTAATCGAAATGAGACACGTCGAGTGTTTGCACAAAAATTATTTTCAGAGAAAAGGGGGATAAATCGCCAAAATGAGTGGATTAATGAGAATAATATCTTGCAAGTTTCTACAGGCTGAAAATTAAGAAATAAACGGGCGTACTAAAAGTATACTTTTTAAAATCCCAATCCGAATATAATGGGACAAAGAATGTGACTATTATAATTTTTATATAAGGATATATTTTCCAAAATTTTAAAATACTTCCCTTCTTGTAAGCTTCTTCCAAAAAAGTTACAAATTTCTTGCTTCCAACAAGACATGGGGGGCCTGGGAACATTTGGGCAAGTTTGTAGGGTGTAATGTGCAACACGCTTTGGCACGGGTGGATCTAGTAAATGAGATTCCCCCGCGTTCCTTAATAAGGCGGTTTAACTAACGATGTGTCTTACACTTGATGTGCCACCACGTGTCGCAGAGCTTCAGTTCATGCTGATACCAAGCGGAGTGAAGGGGCATTAATTATTTGCTTAATTGCCTCCTTGAGAATCATTAAGCAGCAAGTATTCAGCTTCGGACAAGTTGGGAGACCCTGTACAGCTCTCCACAAGCGAACGTACACCCATTAGACAATCTGAGTCCGCATCTGCAAGAGGCCTTTGTAAAGGCTTGCAGAGAGAAGCATAATTACAATGGGAAGCCGATGTAATTCACTCGGTGCGGTCTGAGAGATGTATTCATGGATAACCACGAGCAAATATTTTAATGTGTGAGCCCTGCATTCCCTACCTTAGTGCCAAGTATAACGTCCCTCTCTTCAATTGGTCAGTAATAGGTTTACTTTTTAGTGCTCGGGGTTCTTTACTAAAGTATACTTAGTTACTTGCTTACTTACTTACTTATGGCTTTTAAGGAACCCGGAGGTTCATTGCCGTCCTCACATAAGCTCGCCATTGGTCCCTAACCTGAGCAAGATTAATGCATTCTCTATCATCATATCCCACCTCCCTCAAATCCATTTTAATATTATCTTCCCATCTACGTCTCGGGCTCCATAAAGGTATTTTTCCCTCCAGCCTTCCAACTAACACTCTATATGCATTTCTGGTTTCGCCCATAAGTGCTACATGCCCTGCCGATCTCAAATGTCTGGATTTTATGTTCCTAATTATGTCAGGTGAAGAATACAATGCGTGCAGTTCTGTGTTGTGTAACTTTGTCCATTCTCCTGTAACGTCATCCCTCTTAGCCCCAAATATTTTCCTAAGCACCTTATTCTCAAACACCCTTAACCTACGTTCCTCTCTCAAAGTGAGTCTTTACTAAAGTTTACGTGCAATTTTTTTAAAAACAATTATCAATTGTCTGAAATTTAAAAAATATCATTACCCAAATACTTAAAGATTTCCTGCAGATTGTGCAATTTAATTTATATCAGTCGGTAGGTCTTAATTAAGGATATGCAATCTGATAATTTTAACTAAAATATTTTTTTTATATGTTAAATTTTAAGGTTATCATTTTATTATTTTAGTTTATAATTGATATTAACAGTGCTTAATTATTATAGGCTACTTTATTTTTACAACAATATTAATTTTAATTCATTATATTCATTTCAATCATTTAGTGTTCTGCCCATGGGCATGTCTTTCACTGCAAATCCAGCTTTCTCCAGTCTTTCCTATTTTCTTCCTTCCTCTTTGTTTCCTCATAAATGATCCATATATCTTAAAGTCGTCTGTCATCTGATATTTTCTTCTACCCCGAACTCTTCTCCCGTTCACCATTCCTTCCAGCATCATTCTTTCTTCATTCACTCTTTCCAACGCAGCTTCGTTTCTTATTCTGTCTGTCCACTTCATACGTTCCACGTTTAAATTTACTGTAGGTATACCGGTGTGTTATCTTATATTGTCACCAGTAACATAAATAAAGTTCATTAATTTGGTGTACGTTTTCAACAATATGGAAGGGGACTTTTGTACCATCCTGTATTTTAAAACAGGAAGATTATTGTACATTTTTACATTTTCTGGAGATCTACAGTCAATAATACATAAATTGTTAAATACTCCAAACTTTTAACAGAGATTGGTATATATTTTTTTTCAATTATGGTTTATTTAACGACGCTCGCACCTACTGAGGTTATATCAGTGTCACCGGTGTGCCGGAATTTTGTCTCGCAGAAGTTCTTTTACATGCCAATAAATCTAGTGACATGATCCTGTCGCATTTAAGCATACTTAAATGCCATCGACCTGGCCCGGGATCGAACCCGCAACCTAGGGCACAGAAGGCCAGCGCTATACCAACTGCGCCACTCAGGGCGACGAGAGATTGGTATATGATTTTGATGGTGGTAATTGTAACAAACCTTGGTAGCAGAAGGGTTAGGTCTCTTAATCGTTAAATTTTTAAAATTAAAATAACGCGTACTGTATGAAAACATTGGTAACTTATTGATAAAATATCTGTCGTTTAAAGAGTAAGTACTTTTGTTTTCATCTAATGGCGAGCACTTAATTTCCGTCACATAGGTTACACAAGCGTCCCTATCTAGTGACCGGCGCATCGAAGGTTGTAGTTCTTTAGGACAGTTGAATAAACAACAAACCCATTCACCGAATATAATAATAAATAAATCCGTAGCGCTACAGCCTATGAAGGGCCAAGGCCGACCAGCCGGCTGCTGGCTTCACGTCCACATGTCTAAGCAGAGGTGGACGATCATCCAACCAGAATGGAGCTATCGTGTGGTTAGCAAGATGATCCCCCCAGCCGTTATAACTGGTTTTCGAAACCGGATTTTCGCTACCTATTGTAGCTACCCAAGTGCATCACGATACTGGGGGTCCCATACTCTAGCCGAAATTTCATAAGAAAATTTCTTCCCCTATTAGGACTCGAACCAGCGCGCATTCCTAGGCAGGATGCGTTAGACCACAACGCCACGGCGTTGGACACTTACCGAATATAAGCTGGTAAAATATTACGACTGCAATTTACTCGTACATTAGAAGATTTAGATAAATTTGGGCTTGTCCGTCGAGAAAAATACGGAAATTTAGTCACAGAAGGCTTGAATATAATATTAATTCTTTCCCACAGCTACCTATGTGAAAGGAGATTTTCCTAAATTGCAGCATTGAAAATTTAATTAAAAATGATCTATTATTTCTTGAAAACCATTTATTTTTGTTTATTTCTAATAGGGATTCATGTCCACACCTGTGGAATAACGGTCAGCGCGCCTGGCCGCGAAACCAGGTGGCCCGGGTTCGATTCCCGGTCGGGGCAAGTTACCTGGTTGGGGTTTTTACGGGGCTTTCCCTCAACCCAATATGAGCAAAAGCTGGGTAACTTTAGGTGCTGGACCCCGGACTCATTTCACCGGCATTGTCACCTTCATCTCATTCAGACGCTAAATAACCTAAGATGTTGATAAAGCGTCGTAAAATAACCCACTAAAAATATATGGATTCACGTATGGGCAAACTTCAAAAGAAAAACAAATGCAATCGTCCCATTGGACTTTTGACTGTAGCCTTTAATAATAATTGTGTCTATTATCATCATCATCATCATCATCATCATCATTATCATCATTCTTGCACATATATATATAGCTCCTCTTGCCAACGTTTTAAAGCCACAGGACGGTAGTTCAATATTTGGCTTGTCTTATAAATCTATTTTAAATAGTTAAATAAGTATATAATAAATTTTCAATCTCAAGACATATCAACTTGCAAATGTTTATTTGCTATTTAATAAAATATGTGAACATTTTCGCCGTTTGGGGCATCTTCAGATATAACAAAAAACATATAATCTGGACCTATAATAGTAAATTATGCAAATAACAAAGAATACTATTATAGGTCCAGATTATATGTTTTTTGTTATATCTGAAGATGCCCCAAACGGCGAAAACGTTCATATATTTTATTAAATAGCAAATAAACATTTGCAAGTTGATATGTCTTAAGATTGAAAATTTATTATATATTTATTTAATAATTTACCAGGCATACTGAAATATAAAAATGAATTGTAAATTATTTTAAATAGGCCTACACGTGTTCATTTTTGTCAGAAAGTTCGTTAATTTTTTCTTTTGTACTATTCTTCAATTATTATCATGTTATCACGACCTCCAGCGACTCTCGAGCCCCAGTTTGGGATACTACGCAATGCACTATAATAAGGTGCGCGGTAAAAGGGAGTAAGTCACAAATTGCAAGTTTTGATTAGAGCAAAATCAAACTTTGAATTGCGGTCTAAAATCATGGAAATGGGCTAGAAATCTGGATCTCTACATCATTATGAAACAGTATAGACATACACATTACCTATGGTACCATCTGAAAAGACTTTTTCTTTTCACATAGAGGTTATAGCTTAAAACCACCTATTTCTCGCTTATGCACTTTTTACCGCGCATCATATGTATAGCGTCCCCAAGTGACAGCATCTACTGTTTGTCCTTGAAGTAAGAAATTCTGAAATTTGATTGGTCAACGAGCAGTGGAGTGTTCAGCGTAGCAACCCTTTGCACTTTGAGAGACGTGACACTGCCTTCAGTATTTTATAGCGTCGCCTGGGATTACTTCATTATTTTCTGACGCTTACCCTCATTTGTAACGTATATACTTATTTCGTGTGATCCGTTCGTTTATATTTCGTGTGCAATTTCGTGTTTAATAACTTATAACTTTCCTGCGTAGTGTGATAGTGAATCCGTGCTGACCTGGAAGCGACCTGGAGGCCTCAACAAAGGTAAGATCGTGTTCTTTCATTACTCTTGCATTTTATTTTATAACGAGGGAATTAACCATTAATATTTTTTACAGTGCCACAATTTACGGTTTATCACATAATTTCATATTGAATTCGGAGATAGAATTATAAAATCAACATCAAGATTTTAAGATACGTTTAATCTTACTGTTCAGAAATTGTTTTATTTATTCGTGTGATTCATAACATTTCTGGTGCTGATGTAGTTCCTATGATTTCGGAAGTGCAAATCGTTGAATTTGTAAGGGATTAATTTTTTTGACCAATGTAGAGTATCCACCGGCCACTGAACGATTATTTCACACTTTTATTTATTTACTTATTTACTCATTTATTTATTTATTTAATTATTTACTGATTTACTTATTTACTCATTTATTTATTTATTTATTTGCTCATTTACTTATTTACTCATTTATTTATTTATTTACTTATTTACTTATTTACTCATTTATTTATTTATTTATTTACTCATTTACTTATTTACTCATTTATTTATTTACTTAATTATTTACTTATTTATTTATTTAATCATTTATTTATTTATTTATTTACTCATTTACTTATTTACTCATTTATTTATTTATTTAATTATTTACTTATTTACTCATTTATTTATTTATTTAATTATTTACTCATTTACTTATTTACTCATTTACTTATTTACTCATTTATTTATTTAATTATTTACTTATTTACTCATTTATTTATTTATTTATTTATTTAATTATTTACTTATTTACTCACTTATTTATTTAATTATTTACTTATTTACTTATTTATTTATTTAATTATTTACTTATTTACTCATTTATTTATTTATTTATTTACTCATTTACTTATTTACTCATTTACTTATTTACTCATTTACTTATTTACTCATTTATTTATTTATTTATTTATTTAATGATTTACTTATTTACTCATTTATTTATTTATTTAATTATTTACTTATTTACTTATTTACTCATTTATTTATTTATTTATTTATTTCTTTATTTGTTTGTTTGTTTATTCATTTACTTATTTATTTATTTATCTATTTATTTACATGACAGGGCAAAGCCCTAATTACAATAGACAGTACAGATAAAAAAACATAGAATTGCATATAACACGAAAAAAGAGGTAAAACAGATACAAGTGTAATTACAAATTAAAAATGGAAAAGAGAAGGGAAAAAAACAAATAGATACCACCTAAATAAAAGACACAGATACAGATATAAATGAAAAACACGAAATAAAAACAAATCAAAAAGAGCCAAGTACAGACATCACAGCCAAAAATGCAAAATGTATGCGTAGCTATAATTGGCAAATTGCAGAGCAAATACAACACCATGTTAATAAATTCAATATACAGCACTACACAGCAGGCCCTATAGGCTCAATTAATTTATTAAAAAAACTCACCAACACAGAACATGTGTTTCAAGTAATGCTTTACATAACTTTTTCTTGTACATATTGTACGATAACGAAAAATCTAAATCCTGTTTATTTGATAGATGATTGTAAGTTCGAAGCATTAATAAAAGTGGAGACATTTTATGAGATAGTGTTTTTGTTGTCTGTAAATAAAAGAGAGATCGCTTTCTCAAATTTGATTTACCAATATTGAAACTAATTAGCTGTAGAAGATCAGGGTTGTCTATTAATATTTATCACTGCCAAATTTGCGCTATAAACCAATTTTCGGCAATCTAATGTAAAAGACTGGAAAGTTTCAGAGAAAATACACAAATTCAATCTTCTAACATGATTTTTTTGTTTTTATGAATTAAGTAATTTGCTGGGAGACATCGTTAGATTTAGACCACTCTTACACTAAACCTGGAATAATTTAAGCTTATTAATCAAATATGATTCTGCTTACTTAATGTTTTTTATATGCTCACCTGTATGTAATTTCTATTTTATACATATTTCATTGTTATTTTCCATCCAAAGATCATTATTAACGCTGAATATTACTTAATATGGTCTATCCTTCTTCAAATAGTGTTTATATGCCATGTTAATTTTCATTTGTTTTCATAAGTTAACAAATGATGCACATTGGGAGCAACATATAAGAAATTATTTTCCTACACAATCCACGCTATATTCACGTTGTTTTGAAATGATTAATCGAAGATGGTTTGCCTATTGTTTATTACACGCACATTAATTATATGTAATTCTATTCCGCACTTTTTTTTCTATACCATGATCGTTAAGAATGGTGAATAATATTCGTACTTGTTTTCTGTATTTCTTAAAATAATGTTATGTGGCATGTTAGTTTTTATTTGTCGTTATTTACGTAAAAATGATGCGCCAAAAATAATAATAATTTCGTACTCACTCCACATCCTATATATTCACATTTGCTTTTCAGTGATTTATTAAAGAATGTACCAGTATTTAAAAGACTAATAATTTAGAAACATGTTACATAAATCATCCTTGTGCCAAAAGACAATGCTCCCTGGACCAAATTATCGTATTTTGCAGTGGTCGTCTGTATTCGCTGAAATGGGTAATAATATAATATAATTATGTTGTACGTAGCAAGATCGATTATTCTATTGAGTGGATATTTTATGAGGTCATGACTGAGATATCTATTGTCAATTGCTTTTATTTGTCAGTAGGCCTTGACTGACGAGTATATAAGAACTGGCGCTCTTAGTGATGGAGGTCGGGGTTTGGGATGGCTCACAAGCAACAAGTTATACTAAATATGTTTAGAATTAGTGTAAAACTGGCCTATGTCTCCTATAGTGGGCGGGACATAAGTAACATTCACCGAAATGAGTCCGGGGTCCAGAATCGATAGTTACCCAGGAATTGCTCATATTGGGTTGAGGGAAAACCCCGGAAAAACTCAACCAGGTAACTTTCCCCGACCGGGACTCGAACTCGGGCCACCTGGTTTCGCGGTCAAACGCGCTACTGTTACTCCACAGATGTGGATATTGTTATGTCTTGTACATACTAATCTGTGACAGGTTAGGTTAGATTAGTTTAGGCTTTTGTATGCCTTGCACATACGAATCTCTGCACGATTTTCAAAGCCTGGTGATTTTTGTGTAGTGATGTCAGTACGGGCTACCATAAGGTCGAAGTAGAAAGGAAGTTACAATTTATAAATTTTGTGTTTATTTCATTACTATTTGTTGTGCGTCACTGTATTAAAGTGTTTATTGAATTAATACAAGTTTTATGTTGTTCTCATTACATCGTATCGTGTGTTTTATGTCCCTGCATTCCTTTTCTTCACTAGAAACCATATTGTTTGCACTTCCATTACCACGCACGTCTTATTTCACACGTAATTTACTACATGTCCGAACAATTTCCTTTACATGAAATATTTCCCTATAAAATCCCTAAATTTTGAAATCCATCTCAGCAAGAAATCCCTTACGAATTCGACGATTGTTACTTTCAAAATCACCGGAACTACCTCAACGCTCGTTTTTCCTGCAAGATATAACAAAAGCCTAATCCAACCGAGCCTAACCTGTCACAGATTCGTATTCATAAGCGAAGTAGGAAGGGAACTACCTCAGCACTAGTTTACCCAAATTTTGTTTCACATACACAATAAGTCAATTCAAGATATAAGTATTTTGTGCCTAAGTTTGCTACAATAATATAAAAATAAAATTGCAAACACAGAAACAATAGCCCTACTGCAGACATGCGCGTGTAAATAAAAGTTTTATAACAAAATATTGTAATTTTATAACTTTGACACTCATTGGACATGCATATTTTTAATTTTGTTCACCAACGAACACAAAATATTTCGGAGAAACTTTAATATCTCCCCACACTACACAGGGAGAGAAAACGAACTTTGAAAACTGTTTACATTCCTCGGTCTCACGTCACTTATATATCCCTTCAACTGACTCATTAACCTTGTCACATACCTCGGCATCATGTCATTTACATAGCCATCCCCTCATTTAACCCACTAACCCATAAAAAAACACAAAGCAGACGTTAGACCCGGGTGTGGGTGGGAAGATATCGGAGATGGGCCAATATTATAAATATTAATGAATCCTTAATTATCTATATATTTATTTCAATTAGAAAAGGATTACTATATTTGGTAGGTCTGAGATATTTTTTATCTACAAATTCTCTTAACTGTAGGATTTACCCTACTTCCACAATATTCATAAAATTATTTCTTTACTATTGCGTTACCACTTTAAGGTGCATATACAACCTCGAGTTCTATATAGTCGAATCAAACGTATCGTATACGAAAATATATTGAATGCCGACGCGAATTAGGCTATACACCGAAAATAAGGATCGAATGTTGCCGCGAAAGTCACGGCTGTTCGCGACGGAGAGGTGCGGGCAGGAGGGATCGTTCGAGCGTGATGGTAGGGTCGGTGGCAGGGAGGGGTAGCAGACACCTCATTTCCATGCGTTTCCTTACTAATCACGGACAAAAAACGAGTTTTCGCAGGTCAAATAAGTGACAGGTTAGATTAGGTTAATTTAGCTTTTACTTTGCCTTGGCAAAAAGGCACATTCTTAGACAATTGAAGGGTACACGGGAAAAACGATCAAGGTCCATCAAAAATCGAAATTGAGTTAATAATTGATAATTAATTAATTAAAATGTGTCTCAGTGAAACATACAGCTCAGTCCGTATAGGTCAGTTTCTATCTGATGCTTTTCCAATTCACTGCGGGCTAAAGCAGGGAGATGCACTATCACCTTTACTTTTTAACTTCGCTCTAGAATATGCCATTAGGAGAGTTCAGGATAACAGAGAGGGTTTGGAATTCAACGGGTTACATCAGCTTCTTGTCTATGCAGATGACGTGAATATGTTAGGAGAAAATACACAAACGATTAGGGAAAACACGGAACTTTCACTTGAAGCAAGTAAAGCGATCGGTTTGGAAGTAAATCCGGAAAAGACAAAGTATATGATTATGTCTCGTGACCAGAATATTGTACGAAATGGAAATATAAAAATTGGAGATTTATCCTTCGAAGTGGTGGAAAAATTCAAATATCTTGGAGCAACAGTAACAAATATAAATGACACTCGGGAGGAAATTAAACGCAGAATAAATATGGGAAATGCGTGTTATTATTCGGTTGAGAAGCTCTTATCATCCAGTCTGCTGTCCAAAAATCTGAAAGTTAGAATTTATAATAAAACAGTTATATTACCGGTTGTTCTTTATGGTTGTGAAACTTGGACTCTCACTCTGAGAGAGGAAATAGGTTAAGGGTGTTTGAGAATAAGGTGCTTAGGAAAATATTTGGGGCTAAGCAGGATGAAGTTACAGGAGAATGGAGAAAGTTACACAATACAGAACTGCACGCATTGTATTCTTCACCTGACAGAATTAGGAACTTAAAATCCAGACGTTTGATATGGGCGGGGCATGTAGCACGTATGGGCGAATCCAGAAATTCACATATAGTGTTAGTTGGGAGACCGGAGGGAAAAAGGCCTTTAGGGAGGCCGAGACGTAGATGGGAGGATAATATTAAAATGCATTTGAGAGAGGTGGGGTATGATGATAGAGACTGGATTAATCTTGCACAGGATAGGGACCGATGGCGGGCTTATGTGAGGGCGGCAATGAACCTTCGGGTTCCTTAAAAGCCATTTGTAAGTAAGTAAGTAATGCTATACTGTTTTCGCTGTAAGAAAAATCCTAATGTAAGCATAAGCACGTTGCTGTCATACCCGTGATTGGCTCCCAGTCGAAACACTCACATGACGCAGGAAAATATAGTTCGTATTGGGAAACCATAATCTTGTATTATTTGAAAATAAAAAATTGAATTCTAGTTGTTAAACATGATGAAACATATAACTTCAGTCATATGTAAAACGCTATGTGAAAGAAAAGCTATTCTTATATTTTGTTATGTATTATGAACGCGGATGAATACCGACACTAATACCGAGCAGTTTGTTCTTGTAACAAGCTGGCGTTCACGTTAGCATATGGAACTGAAGTATGGCTTATGCATCCTCGGCGTGTGTGGTTATTAATCATAAGAGTGGAAATCCTCTCAAAAGCGGAGAAAAACAAATAATCTTAAATGTATGTAATAAGTTAAGTGAGTTGAATCCAACGTTATATATTCAGAGCAAGTCAATCAGACCGCATGTTCCAGCTGGAAGGGATAACTGACGCTGTTGTGGACAGTCTCGTCATAAATCCTGCCGACGATAGTTCTGACGACTCCAATTTGTCCGGCAACGATTGGCCTTATACCTAAGTTTAAAATAATTGACTTACAGTAATTATAAAGTAAATGTTTCCTAAGCAAACGAATGCATAGTAGTGAGGTTAGGCCTACTTGACGAGTAACGGGAAATGTTTAACATGAAACAGAATGTAGGCGGGAACACGTACTGAGAATCTATGGCGCCAAACAGCGGCCAATGAAGCCTCACTTCAGTCACGTGCTATTGTTTATATTAGGATTTTTCTTACAGCGAAAAGATTATAGCCTATCTTATAGCGGCCAATGAAGCCTCACTTCAGTCACGTGCTATTGTTTATATTAGGATTTTTCTTACAGCGAAAAGATTATAGCCTATCTTATAGTGGGAAGGAAGTACTATCATGTGGTCTAGCTAGTAATAGGAAATAATCGTTCTTAATATTCCACTACGTCAATTTCTATTAAATACACACATAACAAAGTATTAAGTGCTTAAACTTTAAAATTTGTTTTTCTCGCAACTTTCTAAAATGGACCTTGATCGTTATTCCCGTGTACCCTTCAATTGTAAATAGGTCTATATGCAAGATATAACAAAAACATAAAGTAACCCAACCTAACCTGTCACTGATTCAACCTATCGAAAATTCGAAATAGTAAAGATTGGAGAATGCTGAGTTTGCAGTGAAAGACCTGCCCATGGGCAGAACATGTATGTATGTATGTATGTATGTATTTATGTATGTATGTATGTACTCTAACAAGTACTCAAGAGATAGCGCTGGGATCGGATGTGAATTCGAATCCCTCTTGGACGGGTTACTTATTTGGGTTTATCCAAGGTATTCTTATACAGAAAAGTCAGGTCATCTCATGGCGAAACCTCAGATTACCTCACCAAGTACCATCGTACTATCACCGATTATATCGATAAGAAATAGTAACACAACTGGTTTCCAAAATTAGAGAATACATATATATTATAGGCTGATTAATTCATACACATAGGCTATAAATTTATTTAATCAAATTGAAAACATTAACACGTTTCTCATTTTCTTGTTATATTTTACTGGGTTACATGTTAGAAGTTGTGGGTGTAAATTAGTTCTGGGTGTAATTTAGCTAAAGAATTATACAACCGAGGGTCAAAATTAATGCTATGCTTCAGACAAGCAGCTGTGAAACATTTAGGTTCTACTAATGTTGAATTATTATTTCGTCTTGTGTCATGATTATGTGCCTGTAATATAAAGTTGTTATGATTTTTACGATAAAATTAAAAAAAAAACATTGTCCATGAAAACAGTCAAATCATATGATAATATTTTAAATAGGCCTTTATTTTTTTCTTTCATATTATGTTTTCTTTGACCCTAAAATTCTAATTTTTAAGATTTTTTGGTCTGAATACAACGGTTCAAAATTAAATCAGTTTTTTTTTCCAATTCCTGAACATTTTTAATTTTCAGAGATATGCCCTTTTCGAAATTCCATTCAATTACATATTATCCTTGACCCACTACAGTACTTTCTTTCTGTTTTAGTAGAGAGGACCAGGTCAGAAATTATGGTTGAGAGTTGAGACGAAATATGAAGTGAGCAGTAATCTTCAGTATTATTTTCTCTTCTTGGTCCAAGTTAGTGCAACTAAAACACATCTCTGAAGTGAGAATTTATAACACCAAAAAAGAAAAATTCCTAAGAATTCGGTCGTGAATATTTTGACTAACGTTTACTGTTAATTTGTCATAATTTTTATCAAATTTATATAATCCTTAAAATGTGTTGTTTAACTACAATGCCAGTAAAATAATTCGAATTCCAGTTGTAAACGAACGTAGCTATAATCGTCACATATCACGATTTGTCGCCCACATTTCAACGGCATGGAATGAAATGTTGAGGCGACATCGTCCATTACTGCAGTCACTCCCTGCTTTGGTGATGTAATGTTTATGAGCTGTTTTTTACTTCTTTTCAGTATCCAGCCCTTGTTTCCTTTTGCGAGAGTATAATGGGAATAGTAATTAATGTTATTAATAGAATATAAAATAAAGTACAATGAAGCGGGACTCCGATAATTTTAATCAACAAGGCCGACGGGGTGGTTACAGTTGTACTGTTATTATGTATGTTAATCAAAACAGTTTCCAGTTTTATACTAAATTGTCCTGGCTAAATGCAAAGTTACAAAATTCAATTATGTGACTATAGAGAGCCCAGATATTCTGTGCAATAGCACGATACGTTTAGAGAGTAGAATAAAATTATGCTCACGAGATTTAATATAGTAGCGTTATTTTTAAAAGTAGCATTTGTTTGGGCGAAAACAGATGATGAACATGATTCCATACCTATCCATCCATCCATCCATCCACCCACTCACCAATCGAGCAGGATTTTTCCCCATTTTAAACTTAAGTGTTAATCTCACTCACAGAATCCAGCGTGTTCAAAACGCATGTTTACGTTTCATCGCAACATTCGTCGACCTGAACATGTAACATCGTCTCTGAAAATGTTATGGTTTCGACTATTGACTGAAGAATCTTGTCTATTATTTTATATCTTCTTTTGCCTTGAACTCTTCATCTGTTCACCATTCCTTACAGTGCATCCTTAAGGAGGCAGTGTTATTTATAGGTGTATTTAATAAATAGCTTTCATATACCTGATATTCAAAAGATTGGGCGATAGAATACACCCTTGCCTTACATCTCGATTTATTATAATGTGTAACTCTGAAACTAAAGAATGTTACGGTTGTAAAGCGTTTCGGGGTTATACAATAATGAAAACAAACATGGTGGTTAAGAGGTTCTCCCACGCCATTGAACATATTTAATTGTAAATTTAATATTAATTGTAATTATAATTGTAATTGTATTCTTAATATTGTAGTAGAGGGGAAGAGAAGGCCTGATAAATCTGTAGCCGAAATTTTTCTGGTAATTTTCGATTTTCCAAATTTAATTGGTCCTGATATATATAATTAACCTCCCTGAAACCGAAAATCGCTCTTTTGAAATTTTTGTTTGTATGTCTGTCTGTCTGTCTGTTACCTTTTCACGCGATAATGGATGAACGGATTTCGATGAAAATTGGAATATAAATTATGTTCGTTCTAACTTAGATTTTCGGCTATATGGCGTTCAAAATACATTATTTAAAAGGAGGGTTATAAGGGGGCCTGAATTAAATAAATCTAAATATCTCGCTTATTATTGATTTTTGTGAAAAATGTTACATAACAAACGTTTCTTTAAAAATAATGTTCGATATGTTTTATTCCTTGAAAAATTTTGATAGGACTGATATTTAATGAGATAAATGAGTTTTAAAATTAAAATAACTGCCATCTAAGGCCGTATAATGAAATAAAAAACAAATGACTTCGTCTATAAGGGGCCTTGGACAGCAGCAATCGAAAGCTGAAAGAGAGCCTACAGAGAATGTTGCTGTGTTTGTATGAAGTAATATCGGAAGCTAAATTAACCGATTTGTATAATTAATTATTATTTTACCATTGGAAAGTGTAGTTTCTCTAGATGGACATAATAATATAATATAATATAATATAATATAATATAATATAATATAATATAATATAATATAATATAATATAATATAATTTAAGTTATTTGAAGGGTTCGGAACCACAGTGGGCCAAACGCCATTTACTGAATACGTAGAAAAGAAGGGTTAAAATTAAGTTATTACCATAATTCAATGGAAACCTATAACAAGTAAAATAAAGTATACACATTAAATCTAAATGATGTCAATCTTCATTAAACTATGGTTGCATGTAATAAAAATTAAGAAACATGTTAAAGGAATTGTCATTGCACCAATGAGTGGTCTCTGGACCAAAATGATCGCATTTTAATTATTTGGATGCAATTTAAATTAAGTAACATATTAAACGATTTATCCTTCTATCAAACACGAATGTTCCCTGGATCAAATATCCTATTTTAATTATGTAATTACTTTATATTTATTTCTGACGGGTGCAGCGGAGCGCACGGGAACGGCTGGTAAATAAATAAATAAGTAAATAAATAAATAAATAAATCAGTAAATAAATAAGTAGGTAAATAAATAAATAAATAAATAAATAAGTAAATAAATAAGTAAATAAATAAATAAGTAAATAAGTGAATAAATAAATAAAAAATAAGTAAGTAAATAAATAAATAAATAAATAAATAAATAAATAAGTAAATAAATAAGTAAATAAATAAGTAAATAAATAAATAAGTAAATAAATAAATAAGCAAATAAATAAATAAGTAAATAAATAAATAATAAATAAATAAATTACGAAAAAGTACACGAGTTTTGAAGTGTTGGTCCTTATTTCTGTTTATTACAAGACTTTTAAATCCTCTATGAAACATTTAGGACAGCCCTTTATTCTGTTATTTTTCATAATTGTTCTGTTTGGATTTTACCTAACAAAAATGGTGTCTTAATTTTACAGTCAACTCTTCAAATGCGCAGTAATTGCAAGCAAAATATTACGAGTGCTCTCTTCTCTGTTACATACAGAAAGAATTCAGAGTCTTGTGCTGCTAGGGGAAACAAAAGACAAGTGGCCAGGCCAAGTGGCTTCGCTTTGGACATGTTCGGAGCGCTATCTCGAAGCGAGGAGTGCGGGGAAGTCTTCACGAGTTATAACTTGAGGCAGAAAGAATAAGGACTCTTCCAGGAGTGAAATTTGCCTCCCACAGGAGTCGTCTACAACGGGACAACCCCTTGGCAAAGGGCAAGAGATTAGGAGAGGTGATGAAATTGAGACGAGATCAGAAGGGAGGAGGGATAGACAAAACGCGAGGGTGAATTTAGATGTAAGCAGGAATAGGGTTGAGAAAGGGAAGAGGGAAGTTTATTGTAAGTAAGGGGATATTGAGCTGCTACAGTAAACATTTGGGGTCCGAGAGATTCGTGTACTTAGGGTCATTCTGAGACAAGACGAATGGCTTCCAAGTTGTGGTTAGTGTTCGTGTATCCTGAGGCATTATTATCTAATGAACAAGGTTGCATTCTTAAGTACTTCCTGTGTTATTGTCATTCAAGTTGATGTAATTGTCTTTTGTCTAGTAATTTCAACATAATAGACGCACTAATTCCTTATGTATTACATTCACACCACCATATTAAAAGCCACTGTATAACTGGGAGACTTAAGGGAGTTATGATTGAAATATCAGGAATTTGGACAAACAATTTAATTTTTAATATTTTCTATTAACAAAAATTAAGCATTTCTCTATGATAAAATATCACCACTTTACTTGTTCCGCCTGATCATTTTTAAAAGGCGTGCGCATATTATTTTATGCTCGATCATGCCGAAATGTAGTAATTATACACCTGGTAGCAGTCCTTTAATACATGTCATTAAAGTACACCTATTCATTAAAGTTCAGGTTTTATATTATTCTCGGATATGCAATCGAAAGACAACTAGGGAAACGTCACGAAGGCTGGAAATCCAATACTGTCACAGAAGGTTATGTTCTGTTACTATAATAATTAGCGTTAATTGTAAATAATATTCAAATAAATTCAATTTGTCATCTCGTTTTTCAATTCTAAATCAATTTCCAGCTTATATCAAGATTAATCTTCATGTTATTGTCTAGATTATATCAAGGTCAATGACATTCGTTCCTCGGAAAAAATCAATACTTTCGCGTCTGCGCACATCTCACAATTTAGGTCAGTTCCGCTCCTCACTTACATAACCATAACATGAATACTTATGAATAATTTCAAGTTATAAATATGGTAGAGCATAAAAAGTCGTATGAAACTTGCCTATAATGGTAATTAAGACGCTCATATGAAAATTATGAAACTCGCTTGCGCTCGTTTCATAAACAAACATACTCGCGTCTTAATTACTACCATTATAGGCTCGTTGCATAATGTACTATTAAAATACGGTGTAGTAGTAGTATTTATTTATTTAATCTGGTAGAGATAAGGCCGTCAGTCCTTCTCTGCCCCTCTACCAGGAGATTCCAACTATAATATGAAGAATAAAATTACAATTAGTATTAAATTTACAATTACAATTACAAATAACATTACAATTAGTATTAAATTTACAATTACAATAAAAATCAAAGTACATAAGGATTACCCGACTAATGAAAGCTAGATAATTTATCATAGAAAAACACAGAATATTTTATATTTACTGAATTACAAATTAAACCTAGAATAACAAAATTCTATAGTGATGAAATTACCGGATATTGAAATATTTTGTAATAGATTAAGGAAACTATTTACAAGAAATCAATTACTGACCAAGTGCCTAGTAAGTTTGTGTTTGAATTCAATTTTATTTCGACAGTCCCTGATGCTAGCAGGTAGCGAATTCCAGAGGTGTACTCCTCTATTGATATTTTCTCAGTTCTTTATTTTTCAATATTTTGCTGAAAAGTATAAAGACAAAATTTATGTAAAATTAGGTTCACTGTATATTTTAACAGGTTAAATTACAATAATAATAAATTACTTTTAAAAAGTATAAATGTAAATTTAAACATATTTGTGGATCGCAAAATAGGATACGTAAAATATTAGCTCCATGGCAAGTTTTGTTTCCATACATGAAGTGTATTTCTACTATATTTCATCTTGTTCAGTTTAAAACTCTCATGTAAGAGACTTTATATATCGAGTACTAATATTAAAAGTTAGCCACCAGCGTAGCTCAGGCGGTAGCGCGTTTGTCTGCTGAGCCGGAATGCGCTCGGGCGTGGGTTAGATTCCCGCTTGGGTTGATTAGTGGTTGGGTTTTTCATAGGTTTCCCCCAACCGTAACGTGAATGTCTGGTAATCTATGGCGAATCCTCGGTCTCATCTCGCCAAATACCATCTCGCTATCACCAATTTCATCGACGCTAGATAACCCAGTAGTTGATGCAGCGTCATTAAATAACGAATTACAAAAAAGTAAGTCGCATCATTATTGTTTAATGTCCTAAACATAGTATGAAGTCTTCCAGTTCATCAGCCCTAGCGTATGTTCCTATCATTACGTGCTCCCGGGTTCAATTTTAGTAGGTTATTTTACGACGCTTTATCAATATCTTAGATTATTTAGCGACTGAATGAGATGAAGGTCATAATGACGGTGAAATGAGTTCGGGTTAGAGCACCGATAGTTACACAGCATTTGCTCATAGTGGGTTGAGGGAAAACCCCGGAAAAAAAACCTCAGCCAGGTAACTTGCCCCGACCGGAAATCGAACCCGGGCCACCTGGTTTCACGGCCTGATGCGCTAACCGTTACTCCACAGGTGTGGACTCGCAGGTTCAATTCCCAGTGTTGACTGAAATAATAATTATGATGGATAAAACCGTAAGATTAGAACTTTCCTCAGGGCACTTCAAGTTGTGCAAAGTTTATATGTCAAAACCATTTGATATGTAAACAATGTAGTAATTTACTGGAGAAGTTCTTCGAAGCACACATGAAAAGTGTTTGAAAAAACGTAATATCTCTCTACACATTAGTCTCAGTAATTGTAGGAAAATGTTAATATTGTTGTTAAATATCCATTTTATTTATAAATTATTATAATAAAAATAATGGCTAAAAACTAATTTAGAAACTTTTCCGACTTTTTAAATGCTGGTTGATCATTGGTTTAACTCTTGCATTACCATACATTTTGTGACACTCAATACTAACGTAATAATACTTACTTACTTACTTACTTACAAGCTTTTAAGGAACCCCGAGGTTCATTGCCGCCCTCACATACACCCCTCATTGGTGCCTATCCTGAGCAAGATTAATCCAGTCTATCATCATATCCCACCTCCCTCAAATCAATTTTAATATTATCTTCCCATCTACGTCTCGGCCTCCCAGTAAGGTCTTTTTCCCTCCGGCCTCCCAACTAACACTCTATATGCATTTCTGGATTCGCCCATACGTGCTACATGCCCTTACTTACTTACAAATGGCTTTTAAGGAACCCGAAGGTTCATTGCCGCCCTCACATAAGCCCGCCAGCGATCCCTATCCTGTGCAAGATTAATCCAGTCTCTATCATTATACCCCACCTCCCTCAAATCCATTTTAATATTATCCTCCCATCTACGTCTCGGCCTCCCTAAAGGTCTTTTTCCCTCCGGTCTCCCAACTAACACTCTATATGCATTTCTGGATTCGCCCATACGTGCTACATGCCCTGCCCATCTCAAACGTCTGGATTTAATGTTCTAATTATGTCAGGTGAAGAATACAATGCTTGCAGTTCTGTGTTGTGTAACTTTCTCCATTCTCCTGTAACTTCATCCCGCTTAGCCCCAAATATTTTCCTTAGCACCTTATTCTCAAACACCCTGAACCTATGTTCCTCTCTCAGAGTGAGAGTCCAAGTTTCACAACCATACAAAAGAACCGGTAATATAACTGTTTTATAAATTCTAACTTTCAGATTTTTCGACAGCAGACTGGATGATTAGAGCTTCTCAACCGAATAATAACACGCATTTCCCATATTTATTCTGCGTTTAATTTCTTCCCGAGTGTCATTTATATTTGTTACTGTTGCTCCAAGATATTTGAATTTTTCCACCTCTTCGAAGGATAAATCTCCAATTTTTATATTTCCATTTCGTACAATATTCTGGTCACGAGACATAATCATATACTTCGTCTTTTCGGGATTTACTTCCAACCCTATCGCTCTACTTGCTTCAACAAGAATTTCCGCGTTTTCCCTAATAGTTTGTGGATTTTCTCCTAACATATTCACGTCATCCGCATAGACAAGAAGCTGATGTAACCCGTTCAATTCCAAACCCTGCCTGTTATCCTGAACTTTCCTAATGGCATATTCTAGAGCGAAGTTAAAAAGTAAAGGTGATAGTGCAGCTCCTTGCTTTAGCCCGCAGTGAATTGGAAAAGCATCAGATAGAAACTGACCTATACGGTCTCTGCTGTATGTTTCACTGAGACACATTTTAATTAATCGAACCAGTTTCTTGGGAATACCAAATTCAATAAGAATATCATATAATACTTCCCTCTTAACCGAGTCATAAGCCTTTTTGAAATCTATGAATAACTGATGTACTGTACCCTTATACTCCCATTTTTTCTCCATTATCTGTCGAATACAAAAAATCTGATCAATATACCCATCTCAAACGTCTGGATTTAATGTTCGTAATTATGTCAGGTGAAGATAATAATAATGTAATAATATTGTTTAAAATTGGATATAGCCCAACTATTGACAGCATAGATCGAAAAAGGTGTATAGTTTCAGAAAAAAAAGACTACAGGGTTTTTTAGCTTTTAGTGTTTCTAAATAGCTGGATCTAGCCAGTTGGCAGAAACGTCATGAACCCAACCTATTTCGGTTCATGTTTTATCAGTGTACAGTTTTAAAGATATGAACATAATTCGAATCTGACAATGAGTGACGTAACACACAGTCAGTTTTCCCATACTGCTCAAAGTGTTCGTCATTCAAAACGAGTATGTTGCTTAGACTTTTGAAACAGACACGTACAATAATGTACGAGAGAGTGTGACAGTGACATAGAAGTAGCAGATTGTTCCAGAAATAACAGTGACACAATGACAGTCGATAGTACAGAGGACACTGACAGTGATGTACGAGAGAAACGCCGAACTGTAATTACACAAATTTCATTTCTTTGTAGTCATATTGTATTACGTTTATTTATGGTTCTTAGCAGTATTAGATTCTCCGCTCTTTATCCAATTCAGTAATATGAAGTAATGGAGGGACGAAATACGAGGTACACAATGACGCAGAACATTTTTTTATTTCAGCTGCATTTCACTATTCATGTTCAAGAACATTTTTTTTCTCTTTCTTTATACGTGCTTTGCAATTGTATCTGCAATTTTGTATGCTACAAAATGACTTCTATATTTAATTCGTTATTACTTTGCCATCCAGCAGCAATTTATATTCTGCCACAGCTAACACAAATCTCGTTACAGTTGCTTCCAATCTTTACGATGCCTCTCACAATTTATTCGCTTCAGCAAATACAGGAATTTTCATTTCATAAAACTTATAGTTTCATGTCGTATATCTTAAGTCACACTCTAACTAGCTACAAAAACAACTAAATTTAACTTTCGTCTTTATATACAGTATATATTTTCTCGATAGTTGACTTTTTATCAATTTCAGCATCATTCTTTCTTCATCCACTCTTCCTAACACAGCTACATTTCTTATTCTGTCTGTCCATATTCAACACAATTTACTATAAAATTTGTCTGTAGTAATCTCAGACCTCGAGTGACATTTATTAGGACTATTTCGTGAATAAAATAAAAAATGTAAATAACATATCCCTAAAATTCGATCAAAAATGTTAATAATAGTATATTATTCTAAGAAATATTTTGTCAATTAACTGTTTACGTATAATTATTTAGCATTATTTCAATCTATATTTATGTATGGTATTATAGGTTGGGGTGGAACTTATAAATCCAACCTTTATCCGTTAATTTTACTACAGAAAAAAGTATTAAAAATTTGTTTAAAAAAGCAGAAAGATTACCCAACTGAATTGTTTAAACATTTCAAAGTTTTCAACATTAAACAAATGTATTATTTTATTTTATTAAAATATTTCCATAAAAATTTTAATAACTTTGAAAGGTATATACATAAATATAGAACTAAAAATATGTATTTTCTGCGTTTGTCTGAACCAAAATGTAAAACCAATGCAGCTTTTTATCATAGCATGACTCAAGGCCCCAGATTGTTAAACAAATTTTATTCCAATAATATTTCAACCACGAATCCTCTCCAAATTAATAAAAAAATTGTATTGGATTTATAGTTTGAGTTTAAACATATTAAACACTATTTAATCTGTATTCACTCTCAATTTTAATTTTATTTTTGTTGTATTGGAATCCCCTCCTGAGCACGAGTCTTACTCATTCAGGAGTGAGTCTAGATTATCTTTCATTGTATTTATTAATTTGTATTCATTTCAAATTTACTAGCAATAATAAATAAATAAATAAATAAAAAAATTACGAATACTTAACCTATCCAAATATTGTGAAGTTCAAATAGATGAATATCGATTACTGCAATAAAGAAATTGGTTGTTATTCAGTAATGCCAATTGCGAAAAGCGAAATACAGTATGACTTGAGGCTTTCCCGGCGTTTGATGTAGAATAACTCTTCTCGGGTTCTCAGCCAGGTGAGTTGGAGATTAGCTTCCAAGCTTTCGACGGCTAGCTCTGCCATCTTCTTCAGGGACGAAGTGATGTGGGACGAAAAAATCGAAAAATCGAAGGAGAATTGGGAGGAAAATTTAAAAGGTACGCAAAACGCGTCCTTGCAAGGGGTTGGGGGCTGTACAAAACTAAATATGTGAGCTCCAAGCCTGTTGGCCACTAGTCTCACTCAGGGTTACGCTGCTCCCCTGAAGGAGCTCTAGAAAATTTTGTGATGTGGGACGGAAAAAAAATCGGAAAAATCGAAGGAGAATTGGGAGGAAAATTTAAAAGGTACGCAAAACGCGTCCTTGCAAGGGGTTGGGGGCTGTACGAAACTAAATATGTGAGCTCCAAGCCTGTTGGCCACTAGTCTCACTCCGGGTTACGCTGCTCCCCTGAAGGAGCTCTAGAAAATTTTGTAGGGGAAGCCGAAATTGGACGTAACCTCTTAGGTACCACATACGCGAGGGGGGCTGAGATTGATCAATTGATCACGGAACGGGGCGAGGAGGAGTTGGCTGGTGTTTGCCGTTAGGATGGCAAGACGCCGTCATCTGTTGTTCGATGACAAATCAGGTGAAGGCCGTCGGAAGAAGCGCCGTGAAATCTAAGCTGCAATTTGAGAGGTCCCTGTCCTTTCAATTTGCGACTTATTGAGTGACCTCGTATGTTTAATAGACTATTAATATTATCTGAACTAGGGCATACATAATTTATAATAAAGGTGGAATATATATGGGGAGGGGCATATAGGTCCGTGGCCCATTTCTTATAGGGCTCATCCCGACATTTGTCTTTCGCCTGAGGAAAACCACGGAATACCTTAGGCAGGATGAGTTGTCTCATATAAGAGACTAGCCAATTTGGCTATTATGTAGGAGGTCATGAGCCTTGTTGATTTGTCTCAATTTCGAGACCAGCCATTTGGCTATATGATGGCTCAATTGCGAAGAGGGGGGAGAGATGTAATTGTTAATTAGGGAGATTCATGGGGATATGAGTGCAGGTCCGTGGCCCATTTCTTTTAGGGCTCATCCCGACATTTGTCTTAGCGCCTTAGGAAAACCACGGAAAAACCTTAGGCAGGATTGATGTGGGACCACGTCTAGCCGATATATATGCAAAAGTAGGGCTTCCCTCTGCGGGCCAATCAGGAGCTAGTTCCCAGTCCCGACCGCCAGGCGCATTCTGGTTGGTGGACACGTCAGCCAATCAGGAGCTACTTGCTGGTCTCAGGACACCTGGTGTCTACAGAATACCTTGTGAGTGTGGGAAATGCTACATCGGGCAGACGGGACGAACTATTATGGAACGCTGCAAGGAACACCAACGCAGCATAAGACTATATTAGCCTGATAAGTCTGCAGAAGCCCAACACAGCCTAGAAACTGGCAACAAGATAGATTTCAGCGCCACCACCATCTTGGACAAGACATCAGGTTACTGGGACTTAGTTATCAAGGAAGCCATCGAAATCCAGCTAGATGGCAATAATTTCAACAGAGACGGGGATCTACAGCTGAGTACAGCATGGAAACCTGCCATCAATACGCTTAGACCACCAGCACACGGCAGACAGTCGGGACCAGCAAGTAGCTCCTGATTGGCTGACGTGTCCACCAACCAGAATGCGCCTGGCGGTCGGGACTGGGAACTAGCTCCTGATTGGCCCGCAGCGGGAAGCCCTACTTTTGCATATATACCAGCTAGACGTGGTCCCAGTGAAACAAGACAGAAACAGACCAGAAATAAAGAGATCAGTGTCGTCATGAAAAATGTCGACACGCTGATCTCTGAGGACGAACTAATGCAGATCCTGGCTGTAACACATCCAGGCATCACACGCATTAAGAGAATTATCTCCGCACAGACTGACAAACCCACGAACTTAGTTAGAATATTCACAAAAGACATCACCACAGCAGACAAATTACTAGAAGGAATTAAACTTGCAGGACGGTACTACAGAGTAGAGCCATCACACGAGACAATCTTCCACCGACCGTGCCTTAACTGTGCACAATACGGCCATACAAGGACAAACTGCGACAAGCCCAAGACTTGTTTTAAGTGCGGCAAGAATCCCGACCTTTGCAACCACAACCGCCTATCCCAGATTAGGTATTGCGCCACGTGCAACAGCGACACCCATTATACGGGCCAAGCTCGCTGTCCAAAATATCCAAGGACTAATCTCATAACCTCCACCGATCCCACGCATGTCCCCATAGACACCCACAAACCAATACCGAAACCTATACCCAAACCATCACAGTCCGTCTTCAAACCAACACTCCCCAAACCCGAATTGTCTTATGCGGATGCAGCTAAGACTATGACAACCAAGACAACCACTACAGACGATCCACAGACAGACAGAACAACCACGGAACAGCTGGTCGAGGGGGTTCTACGTTCTGCTATGCAGAAAATAGAATCCTACATTGACCGGCAACTAAACAGACTACAGGACGAAATAGTGACATTCACTATTTCCTTACTCACTACAGACACAAACCCTACGAAACGACACACGACACTTGCCACAGCCAACCAGGCAGCCAGACGGCTTCTACGGAAACGAGTAGCCCACCACTTTGTTGGTAACAGGTTACGAGCCTCCCTAGCGCCACTACAAAAACGTGACTAGGACAGAACTGACCAGAGCACTGGACTCTCCACCTCTCATTAACATCTGCGGGGCATGGTGCTAACTTCACTTCATTCATTCACTCACAATTCAACTGATAGCGTGTACATCTTTCATATAATCATTTACAGGGGAAATACACTACGGTTAGATGAGAGGGCAAACGGCTTATAGCTGGGTACCTCGATCTAAAGTTAGCGAATTGCATGTCGAGGAACCAATGGAGGCATGGGATGCTTACCCTGCCTGCCATTTTAAACATCATTCATTCTTTCTTCGTCCCCTTTCATTCGTTCGTTCGTTCCCACATCACTCAACTGTCAGCGTTTACATGTCTCATATAATCATTTACAGGGGAAAATACACTACTGTTAGATGAGAGGGCAAACGGCTTTTAGCTGGGTACCTCGAGCTAAAGTTAGTGAATTGCATGTCGAGGAACCAATGGAGGCATGGGATGCTTACCCTGCCTGCCATTTTAAACATCATTCATTCTTTCTTCGTCCCCTTTCATTCGTTCGTTCGTTCCCACATCACTCAACTGTCAGCGTTTACATGTCTCATATAATCATTTACAGGGGAAAATACACTACTGTTAGATGAGAGGGCAAACGGCTTTTAGCTGGGTACCTCGAGCTAAAGTTAGTGAATTGCAAGTCGGGAACCAATGGAGGCATGGGATGCTTACCCTGCCTGCCATTTTAAACATCATTCATTCTTTCTTCGTCCCCTTTCATTCATCATCCCACATCACTTCGTCCCTGAAGAAGATGGCAGAGCTAGCCGTCGAAAGCTTGGAAGCTAATCTCCAACTCACCTGGCTGAGAACCCGAGAAGAGTTATTCTAGCGAAATACAGGTTTAACAATGTTAATTAAATGTACTGCGCTTTTCTCTTATTATTATAACAGAAATATATGTTCATTATCTGCTGAAATCATAATTCAATTTAAAATTTTATAATATAATTACAGTAACCTGATTAATACATTAATTAAATGAAGAACTGTTCAAAACGCAGTTATCAAATCTGAATGAAAGAGAGTAATTTTCTTAGATAACCTGCAATGGACATGGACTTAGAACATGAAGATGTAGATGTGGAAGTATAATTTCGTACTTTATTTAGTACTTCATCGATACAATACACACTACACCGAGAACTAAGAACTATGTAATATTTGTGTGGAGACAGCTATATTGCAGTCCTTATGTATTCACACTACACCGGGACATATTGTTGTTATACAGTGATCTGTATAGATAATAATTAAAACACGTGTTTTATTACACCATACGGAACGAATTTTGATCAAAGACCTTGTATATAATACTATACAAGATCTTTAGGTTGATATACGCTGATGTTATATAAATTTGAACATCTGACTTTCTACACATACTCAATAACAATAATACTGGAAAGCTTGCCTGTTTTAAACTAAATATAAAGATATTTTACTAACAAATTCAAATTAGTGGAACTCTAAAAATATTGAGATTAGGACAAAAGTTTATATTTCATTTCTTGCTCAGAATATCTAAGGAAATAAGCTTCGTTAGTGACGGTAAATCCTCGTGAATCACCCTGTATAGTGAACGCTGAGTGACTGACGTGGAGTAAAAAAACAAGGCTGTACTTATGAGGGCCTATGGTGGGTCCTAGGCATTACTGGATGGGTGAAAAGTAAGTGCCACTCGAGCGCGGGTTCGATTCCCGCTTGGCTTGTTGAGTTTCCCCCCCCCCGAGCTTTTCACCAAACGTAAAGCGAATGTCAGGCAATCTGTGGTGAATTTTCGGACTCATTTTGCCAAATACTATCTATCACCAATTTCTGCGCCAAATAACCCAGTAGTTGATACAGTGTCGTTTAATACTTACTTACTGGCTTTTAAGGAACCTGGAGATTCATTGCGCCCTCACATAAGCCCGCCATTGGTCCCTATCCTGAGCAAGATTAATCCAGTCTCTACCGTCATATCCCACCTCCCTCAAATCCATTTTAATATTATCTTCCCACCTACGTCTCGGCCGCCCCAAAGGTATTTTTCCCTTCGGCCTCCCAACTAACACTATTTGCATTTCTGGATTCGCCCATACGTGCTACATGCCCTGCCCATCTCAAACGTCTGGACTTTATGTTCCTAATTATGTCAGGTGAAGAATACAATGCGTGCAGCTCTGCGTTGTGTAACTTTCTCCATTCTCCTGTAACTTAATCTCTCTTAGCCCCAAATATTTTCCTAAGAACCTTATTCTCAAATACCCTTAATCTCTGTTCCTCTCTCCAAGTGAGAGTCCAAGTTTCACAACCATACAGAACAACCGGTAATATAACTGTTTTATAAATTCTTTCAGATTTTTTTTTACAGAAGACTAGATGACAAAAGCCTCTCAGACGAATAATAACACGCATTTCCCATATTTATTCTGCGTTTAATTTCCTCCCGAGTGTCATTTATATTTGTTACTGTTGCTCCAAGATATTTGCATTTTTCCGCCTCTTCGAAAGATAAATCTCCAATTTTTATATTTCCATTTTGTGCAATATTCTGGTCACGAGATATAATCATATACTTAGCCTTTTCGGGATTTGCTTCCAACCCTTTCGCTTTACTTGTTTCAACTATAAGGCGGACACACACACACTAGCAATATAAGGCGGACACACACACACTGGCAATACAATGTATCTGGTCAATAGTTGATCTATTACACCTAAAACCACACTGATGATCCCCAATAATTTCATCTACATATGGAGTTAATCTTCTCAAAAGAATATTGGACAAAATTTTGTACGACGTCCACAAAAGCGATACATACATACATATCAGTAAATTAAAATAAATAATAAGGTAAATAAAAATACATAAATAGATATTCCTAGTCATAAGTAAAAGAGAACTTTCAAAACTTTGTCATTTTCAATACGCATCATTTCAGAACAGGTCTGTCATTATGTGGCCCGGCCGAAATATGTAGCCCCCAAGACGTTTACGTCATAAATCAAGAATGCTTTGTTCCAGGATAGTACTTCTCGCTCTCTCGTGGACTGACCCGACGCAGACTTGCTCGCATCAGATAAGCCCGAAGTCTTAAAATTAGCAGTGTTTGCACAGCACGCTGCATACCTGTTCTATCTCACGCCTCTTGTGATATACGCAAAACATCCATAATCCTCTTCTTCTTGTTTTAACTTAACACTCTGCAAGCTCCATACTCTACATGCATTACAGATGTTCGTAGGCCTACATATTAAACAGTTGAAAATGTGATATAGTCGAGCACGAAAATGAGTTGTGTTTGACGTAAAATCATAATCAGGGATGGGGAAGTTTTCGATGCACCTGCAGCGATCTTTTATGCCACAGCTTGATGATTTACCATAGCTTATGCTGCCAAAACAAGGTTTCAGTTGCGGATTTTTTTGTCTCAGGAATGACATTTTAGTTTACTATTGAGCATTTCGTTTATATGACGTCATTCCATTTTAAACCAGTGAAGTGTAATAAAATTTTGAATTCGAACAATCACAACCAAAGGTATCGATAATTTCTACAGCTCGATTTATCACTATCAATTTATCGCATGGTCGTCCTTTTCTTTAATCAGTGTCGCCAACTGTTTCCACGTAAATCGATAAGCATGAATCCATTGTACTCAAAGTGCGAAATCCTACTTCCACATCTACATCTTCATCTTCTAATTCCATGTCCATTGTATCTAAAGAAAATGACATTCCTTCATAACAATTGTTCATTTAATTAATGTACTAATAAGGTTATTTGAAATTACTTACTTACTTACAAATGGCTTTTAAGGAACCCGCAAGTTCATTGCCGCCCTCACATAAGCCCGCCATCGGTCCCTATCCTGCGCAAGATTAATCCAGTCTCTCATGAAACTGTATTTCTATTATAATAACAAGAGAAAAGCGCAAATTAACATTTTTAAACCTGTATTTCGCTTTTCTCAATTGGCATTACTGAATAGCATTCAATTTCTTTATTCCAATAAACATTATTCATCTATTTCGACTTCACAATGTCTGGATAGGTTGCTTACTTACTTACTGGCTTTTAAGGAACCCGGAGGTTCATTACCGCCCTCACATAAGCCCGCCATTGGTCCCTATCCTGAGCAAGATTAATCCAGTCTCTATCATCATATCCCACCTCCCTCAAATCCATTTTAATATTATCTTCCCATCTACGTCTCGGCCTCCCTAAAGGTCTTTTTCCCTCCGGCCTCCCAAGATATGGAGGGTAGCTGCGAATATATTGAATAAGCAGTCGCGGACAGCCGATGAGGGTGGTCCTCCAGCTTGGGGGTTGGGCGAACGGATAACAACCCATCACCGTAAAAAACAGCTTGTTACGAATCCTGGATAGGTTAACTATTCGTAAATATGCAATTATTAACGTTTTCATGATAGCTTCTCATTTATACTCATGATTTTAAAACTTCGAAATCAAAACTCGATACCAGATAAAAATTAATTATTCTTGACTACTTAATCACGTGTTCTTGTCAATATATCTGTTATTTCTTCGCTAGCCAAAGCTTCTCGGCTAATTCAGCAATGGGTCTATGTCGATAAAGTGCTATAGTCTCCACCCCACAAACATGTTCACTTATTTTCCCCACGACAGCGAGAGCGCCATCTGTTGTAAGGCGCGCACATTTTGCTCATGAAATGTGGTTCCCAGCAAAAAGTCAACGATTTAGAAGGACTCTCGTCTACAGTGTGTTCAGTTCCACACGAAAGCAAAAAAAATACTGTGTAATATTTTCCTCCCATAAAATGCGTGCTTTCCATCAAGATTTAATCAATTAGCAAACGAAAAGAAGTTTCAGGTTTATTGTAAACTAGCCGTACCCGTGCGCTCCGCTGCACCCGTTAGAAATAAATATAAAGTAATTACATAATTAAAATAGGACGTTTGATCCAGGGAACATTCGTGTTTGATAGAAGGATAAATCGTTTAATATAAATGCATCCAAATACAGAGGTGTGAAAATTATTAGAATAATCTTAATTTTAAAGTTTTTTTTAATAGTTCCTTCACAAATATTAATTGAATTGATGAATATTGGTATATATTACTATACTGATGTAGGATATATTTACTACTAACAATGCCGGAAAGCATTGTTGTACATTGGTATTTTTCTTGTTTTACAATTGTTATGGGAATTCAGAAATTATTATATTATGTTGGCGGAATTGGAAACACAAAAAAATTATATGCACAAAACAGATGTATACGTTCATTTGAACCTTCACAACAATGTAAACGCAAAGAACAATTTGTTTAAAGCATTTTTTAATTAATTTTTGATATTTCCAATTCCGCCAACATAATATAATAATTTCTGAATTCCCATACCAATTGTAAAATAAGAAAAATACCAATGTACAACAATGCTTTCCGGCGTTGTTAGTAGTAAATATATCCTACATCAATATAGTAATATTATATACCAATATTTATCAATTCAATGAATATTTGTGAAGGAACTATTAAAAAACCTTTAAAATTAAGATTATTCTAATAATTTTCACACCTCTGTAATTGAAATGCGATCATTTTGGTCCAGAGACCACTCATTTGGTGCAATGACAATTCCTTTAACATGTTTCTTAATTCATATTACATGCAACCATAGTTTAATGAACATTGACATCATTTAGATTTGATGTGTATACTTTATTTTACTTGTTATAGGTTTCCATTGAATTATGGTAATAACTTAATTTTAACCCTTGTTTTCTACGTATTCAGTAAATGGCTCTTGGCCCACTATGGTTCTGAACCCTTCAAATAACTTAAATTATATTATATTATATTATATTATATTATATTATATTATATTATATTATATTATATTATATTATATTATATTATATTATATTACATTATATTACATTATATTATATTATATCAGAAGTTACTGTAATAACATTATAGCATTATGTCCATCTAGAGAAACTACACTTTCCAATGGTGAAATAATAATTAATTATACATATCGGTTCATTTAGCTTCCGATATTACTTCATACAAACACAGAAACATTCTCTGTAGACTTAGCTTTCGATTGTTGCTGTCCAAGGTCCCTTATAGACGAAGTCATTTGTTTTTTATTTCATTACACGGCCTTAGATGGCAGTTATTTTAATTTAGAACTCATTTATCTCATTAAATATCAGTCCTATCAAAATTTTTGAAGGAATACAACTTATCGCAAATTATTTTTAAAGAAACTTTTGTTATGTAACATTTTTCACAAAAATCAATAATAGGCGAGATATTTCGATGTAATTAATTCAGGCTCCCTTATAACCCCCCTTTTAAATAATTTATTTTGAATGTCATATAGCCTAAAATCTAAGTCACAACGAACTGAATTTATATTCCAATTTTCACCGAAATCCATTCAGCCATTATCGCGTGAAAAGGTAACAAACATGCAGATACACAGACAGACAGACATACAAACAAAAATTTCAAAAAAGCGATTTTCGGTTTCAGGTTGGTTAATTATATATGTTAGGACCAATTATTTTTGTGAAATCGAAAATTACTAGAAAAATTTCGGCTACAGATTTATTATTAGTATAGATCATCAATGATACTTTCTCGGGGTACTCCCGTTTCCCTCTATCATGGTTTTAACATCCACGCCAAGTCAACAGCAACAGAAACTGAAATAAGCACGAGACCTCTCTATAAACCTGTAGATGGTGGCTATAAACAGAAACTAGCATTAGTCAAGGTAAAATACCACATTGGTTTCAATTTAACATAGCAAATTCTTTATTTCACAAAAAAACGAATCATCAGTGACAATATTTCGTACCGTTCACATTGGCTATGTGATATTTGGAGATTTTAATTATTGGTCTAACGTCTGTTGGTAGGTAATCCTACTGCGAGCGAGGGAAGTTGACCCTGGCTCTATATAGGGTAGACTCGTCTAATTTGGCAATACTTTATATTTTGACACAATTTGTAGTTACATATACTGAAATTAAATATTCCTACATTATGGAATGTGTTTAAACATTAAATCCCAATAAACCTCTGAAAAGAAAATTCTACCAATCTAAATTACTTTACACATAACGCACTAATAAATAACAAATGACATGTTTCCAGGTTTGGTACTTCATCAGGGTAATTTGGCAATAGCACAGGGGTAATTTGGCAATACGATTAAAAATAATTTTTTCAAAATAAAACAGTGGTACAAGGTTTATAAGACTTAATTTACTGGGACAAGAAATCACTAAATACAGAGGTGTGAAAATTATTAGAATAATCTTAATGTTAAAGGTTTTTTTAATAGTTCCTTCACAAATATTAATTGAATTGATGAATATTGGTATATATTACTATACTGATGTGGGATATATTTACTGCTAACAATGCCGGAAAGCATTGTTGTACATTGGTATTTTTCTTGTTTTACAATTATTCAGAATAAAAAAAAATGATATGCACAAAACAGATGTATACGTTCATTTGAACCTTCACAACAATGTAAACGCAAAGAACAATTTGTTTAAAGCATTTCTTAATTAATTTTTGATGTTTCCAATTCCGCCAACATAATATAATAATTTCTGAATTGCCATAACTATTGTAAAATAAGAAAAATACCAATGTACAACAATGCTTTCCGGCATTGTTAGTAGTAAATATATCCTACATCAATATAGTAATATTATATACCAATATTTATCAATTCTATGAATATTTGTGAAGGAACTATTAAAAAACCTTTAAAATTAAGATTATTCTAATAATTTTCACACCTCTGTACCATAAACACAAAACAAAAGTAAGAAAAAAAAATGAATGGATTTTTCCGACCACTCTTATTAATTATATTGAAGGGTTGTCTTCTAATTTCTGTTGTCGATAGCCCAAACCCAAATTTTTGCATTTTGATGACATATGTCACCAGTTTTTGCTCTTCCTCAACGGTTAGAGCTAGGGGTCTTCCTTTCTTGGGAAAGACAACGTCGTCGGGTCCTGAGGATCCAAACAGAAACCTCTTTAAGTTGTTAAAGGGCACATTGTACTTCTTAGAAGCCTTATAAGCCGACCATCTAACTTTCAAAACACTCCCAACCGCAGCCCGCATATCGATCATCTTTGGAATGTTTTTCAGAATAATGTCCTCGTTCCCTTGGCATATCTGCAACACACCACACACAGCGCTGCATTGAAGACTGTAAAAATCCCTCATACGTCCCTACTCTTAAATTTTACCATCGAGTACATATTCTTGTTCAAAGAGAGTAGCAATATATCACTATAAAGGAAAATGGCTGATTCACACTACCCTGGAGAAGACATTTTTTGCTGAGATGAACATAAAACGAGCTAAGGCCTGATGAGTTATTAACTTACTTACTGGCTTTTAAGGAACCCGTAGGTTCATTGCCGCCCTCACATAAGCCCGCCATTGGTCCCTATCCTGAGCCAGATTAATCCAGTCTCTACCATTATATCCTACCTCCCTCAAATCCATTTTAATATTATCTTCCCATCTACGTCTCGGCCTCCATAGAGGTCTTTTTTCCTCCGGCCTCCCAACTAACACTCTATATGCATTTCTGGATTCGCCCATACGTGCTACATGTCCTGCCCATCTCAAACGTCTGGATTTTATGTTCCTAATTATGTCAGGTGAAGTATACAATGCGTGCAGCTCTGCGTTGTGTAACTTTCTCCATTCTCCTGTAACTTCATCCCTCTTAGCCCCAAATACTTTTCCTAAGAACCTTATTCTCAAACACCCTTAATCTCTGTTCCTCTCTCAAAGTGAGAGTCCAAGTTTCACAACCATACAGAACAACCGGTAATATAACTGTTTTATAAATTCTAACTTTCAGATTCTTTGACAGCAGACTAGATGACAAAAGCTTCTCAGTCGAATAATAACAGACATTTCCCATATTTATTCTGCGTTTAATTTCCTCCCGAGTGTCATTTATATTTGTTACTGTTGCTCCAAGATATTTGAGTTTTTCCACCTCTTCGAAGGATAAATCTCCAATTTTTATATTTGCATTTCGTACAATATTCCCGTCACGAGACATAATCATATACTTATTCTTTTCGGGATTTACTTCCAACCCTATCGCTCTACTTGATTCAACAAGAATTTCCGCGTTTTCCCTAATAGTTTGTGCATTTTCTCCTAACATATTCACGTCATCCTCATAGACAAGAAGCTGATGTAACCCATTCAATTCCAAACCCTCTGTGTTATCCTGAACTTTCCTAATGGCATATTCTAGAGCAAAGTTAAAAAGTAAAGGTGATAGTGCATCTCCCTGCTTTAGCCCGCAGTGAATTGGAAAAGCATCAGATAGAAAATGGCCTATACGGACTCTGCTGTATGTTTCACTAAGACACATTTTAATTAATCGAACTAGTTTCTTGGGAATACCAAATTCAATAAGAATATTATATAAAACTTCTCTCTTAACCGACTCATACGCTTTTTTGAAATCTATGAATAACTGATGCACTGTACCCTTATACTCCCATTTTTTCTGATGAGTTATTATCAGAAGATATTAATTATATAAAAGGCTTACCTTATAATATGGAATCTCAGCTTTTGATATGTAATGCACAAACAAACGTAGGTAATGAACAATACTTTTCTTTCGTCTTTGTATACACACGTCCACACAACCACCACGTCAAAAGGAAGTATTCAACACTTCTTTCTATTAGTAACAATATGTGCCACTATAATGCGCGGATTCGAATGAAACGAAAACTAAAAGTACAGTCAGATGTTGCACTCTATGAAGGTGTAATTGAACTTCTTAAAACTCTGGAGGAAATTTGGCAATAGAAGAAATACAAGAATATTGCCAAATTTCCCATATTGCCAAATTTTCCGAGTTTCCCCTAAGTTAACATTACTAACACTATTCTCTAACACAGGAAGTTACCTGCCCACATTTGGTCATATTTTTATTTTTGTCCGTCCCTAGTGTTCCTTGTTCCTGTTGCATTATTAATTTCATTTCCCGCACAGCGATGGAGTTCCACCACTTTAATATTCGAGCGCACCTTGATAATCTCCGCTTTACTAACGAGGTTGCATTTCTGGTTACAATTACAGCGGACATGGACCCGAGATGAAGACCATCTCTCTTCTATACGTGTCTTTTGTGCTGGTGAATTTTTGGGCGTAGTTTCCTACGAACTATGTCTGCACATGTCATCCGCCAGTCTTCTTCCAAAGTATTGGCAACAATTACATCGGTACTGATGTCCGGTGATGATATCAGTCTTCCAGTGTGTTGGTTGTCTTCCAGTGCTGCCTATGATTAGGTTTTTCCCGGAGCAGTTGTTTGCGCGCTTTCATCCGGAGGCCTCCGGTTACCTCTGATTGATGCCGCGCAGGTTGTATATATGCTCTGGCGCAGACACACACTTTCCGCTGAGCATTCCTTTAATCGGATCAGGTAGTGATTCGAGTCCGCTGACTTCCGCGTATCTTTTAAAATAAGTTGTAATTTGTATTTTTTTTTTGTATTTATTTTATTTACACTGCAAGTGGGCAAGCACCCGGTGGCAGTGGTATATACAATATTAACAATACACAATAAAATGATAACCAATACACAATAAAATTTACAATACACAATACAATTTTACAACACATATACAATTTTACACACAATACAATAATAATACACAATACAATTTAACACAATAATAATAAAACATAAAATAAAATACCTAATTTTACAATATAACCTACATAATTATCTATAGGTCCTACATAAGTTTCAATAGTCTTTCACTTTACTCTCATCTCATTCCCTGTAGTGGCACTATGACGCATTTCACTGACACTTTAGCACACATTTCACTGACACTCTGTAACACATTTCACTGACACTATAGAACACATTTCATTGACGCTATAAATTATCACTGATCGGAACTGTTCACTGCACTGTAAAACCATAACTTCACTGACTCACCTCGCTTCACTAATACAACAGTTCAAGTAAGTCAAATATTACATCCTTATGCATACTTATAAACAGAACTACATTTAAACTAAACATTTCTAGTCTAAGGCCCTCTTACACGCTAGTTTTAAATAATTTGTTGTTGTTTGTTCTCTCTTTTATGTTTATCTCTCTCTCTTTCTTCGGCTCTTTTTTTTTTCTTGTTTTTGTTGAAGTGCTACGTTAGCTGACAGATTTCTTTTCTAGTTTTGAAATTCATAGTATATGTGGAAAGGTTATTAGTTTTATCTCGTTGATCAAATTAATAACATTAAAACTAACTGCAAAAGTAACGCAGAAATAAATCTTTTCAGTAGCTATTGTAAACATATGTAGTTCTCCTGGCAACACTCGTTTATTCGCAAACAGTTTTTGTCAATTATTATTCTAATGGGTTTAGTTTAACGTAATAGTACATTATGCAACGAGCCTATAATGAAGGTAATTAAGAAGTGAGTATGGATATTTATGAAACGAGCGCAAGCGAGTTTCATAATTTTTCATACGAGCTTCTTAATTACCATTATAGGCGAGTTTCATACGACTTTTTATGCTCGACCATATTTCTAACTTGATATTATTAATTTTATTGTATCTGACCTGGAGCAATGTCCCGTATGTTGTCAGATGTGCGCAGACGCGAAAGTATTGATTTTTTCCGAGGAACAGATGTCCACATTGACCTTCCTAGGCCATAAGAACCTACAGAGATAACATTGAAATAAATTCAGACATTGAAAAACGAGATGACAAATTGAATTTATTTGAATATTATTTACAATTAACGCTAATTATTACAGTAACAGAACATAACCTTCTGCGACAGTATTGGATTTCCAGCCTCCGTGACTTTTCGCTAATTCTCTTTCGATTGCATATCCGAGAATAATCGATACTTGCGGTTTTATAACGGTAGAAAGCTGACCTATCATTGGCTGAACAGTTGTAACCTGAGTCGGCATTGGCTGAAAGACCTGACCTTTAATGAGTAGGTGTACTTTAATGACATGCATTAAAGGTCTGCTACCAGGTGTATAATTACTACATTTCGGCATGGTCGAGCATAAAATATATAAAAGGGGGTTTCAGAATGGAACAAAAGAAACGTGTGTTATCAATTGGTTAAAGTTTACTATCCAAAATAATTTATTCAGATTCTTCACCCGACAGGATTGTGGTCATTTTGTTAAAGTGTGTCAGTATTTGAACTGCCTCTCCTAAAAACGCGCCAATCTTTCTCTGTAATAAAAATATAAGCGGATGTCAACTTAAGGATAATTTTAATTATATTATTACCATATAGTTTCATTCAGGAACTCAATATTTTAATCTAAACAGTAAAATATAACTCAAGTTGTCTAAACATAAAATATAACTCAAGTTGTCTTTTAAATATTTCGTATGTTTTTCAGTGCCCCGAAAGTTACGTTTTAGAGAAATTTCAAGACTTTTTTTTTCTATACTGTGGGCCTTTGGGAACAATAGCATTAAAACAATTTAAAAAGAAATCGTATCAAATGTTATGCGTAATTATTTTTGTCGGCGCTTTCGTCAAGTTCGCGATTGTGCGATCGCTTCACATGGTCTAACAAATTAGAAGTTCCACCACCCTTAGAGTAAATTCGCCCACAAAATTTACAGCGTACGACTTTATTATCACCTTCAACTAAATTAAAGAATTTCCATGCAACGGGTATCTGATTTGGTGCCATTTTATTCCACTCACGACTACCGTCAGTCCATACGCGTCGGTCGTCCTTGAGCTAACTGTCGCTTCGCTCCGTATATCCCATGTTCCACCTACGGTAGTACCGGAGATCACCGGTGGAGAGCTTTATTCGTAATTTCCGATTCCTCCGCGGTAATAGTCACTCCGATGAGCAGAACTATTGTCTTCTGCAGCAATACGACCTCTGCGGAAACGTAGAGACCATCGGGAAATTGTACTTCGTTCCACTATAGAGTCATCACACATTTCTCTCGAAGCAATTCATAGGATAAATAATAATTAAGATATAGTTTTATTAATTATTTATCATATCTCTGACAGAGACTGTGGTTGATATGTATATCTATTATCAGGCGGTACATTTCACTTTACGATATGTCAGAGAAAGAACAGGCCTATATCCGGAGTCAGCGATGTATGCAAAGGAACGGGAAACAAACTGGCCGCCCTACCCCATTACCTCCTAGCTTGCCTCGTGACTGTTGTCTTATTGGTGCCACTTATGAGGTTCAAACCTGTCTCCAGACAGTTGGCTATACAACAACAGTAATAATATTTACTAAAATGAAGTTGGAATGTAATCCACTCACATTTCGAATAAGTTTCCATAATTGTTTTATTTTCATCATCATCATCATCATCATCATCATCATCCTTCACGAATTAAGCCTCTGTAGACCTGTTTCGGCTCCATCTAGCAGTCTTCTAAAAGGTCTTCCTGATCGACGATGTCCTGTAGGTTTATACTGCATCATAATTTTTGGGATTCTTGAATTTTCCATTCTTCTTACATGATCTAGCCAATTGAATTTCTATCTGTTGATTTTTTCTTCTACTGACTCTACTTCTAATTGTTCTAAAATTTCTTCATTCCTTTTTCGGTCTAAAACAGTATATCCTGCTGTCCTCCTGAAAAATTTCATTTCCGTTGCTTTGATTCTGTTCATGTCTTTTTTCTTTAATGACCAAATCTCGCTTCCGTATAAAAGGGAGGGTAATGCTAGTGTATTATATATTTTTATTCTTGTAGATGTTTTTTACTAATTTAGCTTTTAATGTATTGTTTTAATGTATTTGTGTAAATTTGGTAATTTTCGTGTTCACATCTTTTTCATATTGATAAGATATTTCACAGCCCAGATAGTTGAAATTTTGTACTTGTTCGAGGCATTGGTTATTGTGTATTATCTTACTTCTGACTGGGTCTTGTCGTAAAATTGTGTTATTTTGAACCATCTATATTTCGAAAAAGGGAATAAAAGTTTTTTTCTGGAATTAGTAATGAATGCCATCTATAAAATTGATGTTCGTCCGATGTCAATAATTTTTTTAAACATCATGAGTTAATATCTAATATTCTAATTTTTTATGGATTCTTGCAAAACACGATTCTTATTAAAGTTTAATTTTCGTAACTTGTCTTCTACTGTAAGTACTTAATCAAACATATTAGGGCCTAATGCAGTCAAAAAAGATTTTGTGCCAGATCGTGCGTATTTGCTTGTTTTCCGCACAGAACCAATTCGCGGTAAGTGTGAAATACCACATTCAGTATTCCCAACGTAACACACATAACAATTTCCCTCTTCTTACCGCTTAAGCGCGACATTCATTTTACTGCTTTAGGCTTTTAACATATTATTTTTAGAGACGTTTAACATAGTAATGATTATAAATTGGAAACTTACCACTGCAATTTCACCTAAATTGCAATGTTAATTATTGTTTTTAAATATTTGCAAAAATTAAGTAAAGTCTACTACTCCACGAAACTTATTGCATTCCTGATACAAGTAACATTAAGGAAGCCGTGAAAAAATCAACAAGATTCCAGATGCCGATGTTATTACTGCAATATGTTATATAAATAATATTGTTAAAATATTAAAATGAAAAATAAATCACTACATAACCTTACCGTTTGTTTTAAGTTCGCATTTATAAACTGGGGGAAAAAAAGACAGACGTATATCACGGCCTGCTGGAGTATAGTAAACACAGAAAACATTTTATAGCAACAATGCTGAAGAAAGACATTTTGGTTTTCCGAAGTTGCCGTCATTAAACAGAAACCAACATGGAGATTTCATTGCAACTAATTAGAAATTCGTCTTTCAGGTATGTAATAAACGATCTTCTCACAAAATAATGTACTATACACGAGCGGTATGTTTGTTTTCATGTTCTCGGAAATTAAAAAAGCTCAACTACGTTTCGCTTTTTCAATCTTTTCCTCGACCATGAAAACGTCAACATACCGCTCTTGTAACATTAAGGAAGCCGTGAAAAAATCAACAAGATTCCAGATGCCGATGTTATTACTGCAATATTTTATATAAATAATATTGTCAAAATATTAAAATGAAAAATAAATCATTACATAACCTTACCGTTTGTTTTAAGTTCGCATTTATAGACTGGGGGAAAAAAAAGACAGACGTATATCACGGCCTGCTGGAGTATAGTAAACACAGAAAACATTTTATAGCAACAATGTTGAAGAAAGATTATTGGTTTTCCGAAGTTGCCGTCATTAAACAGAAACCAACATGGAGATTTCATTGCAACTATTTAGAAATTCCTCTTTCAGGTATGTAATAAACGATCTTCGCACAAAATAATGTACGATACACGAGCGGTATGTTTGTTTTCATGTTCTCGGAAATTAAAAAAAGCTCAAGTACGTTTCGCTTTTTCAATCTTTTCCTCGACCATGAAAACGTCAACATACCGCTCTTGTAATATTAAGGAAGCCGTGAAAAAATCAACAAGATTCCAGATGCACGATGTTATTACTGCAATATGTTATATAAATAATATTTTAAAACATTAAAATGAAAAATAAATCATTACATAACCTTACCGTTTGTTTTAAGTTCGCATTTATAGACTGGGGGGAAAAAAGACAGACGTATATCACGGCCTGCTGGAGTATAGTAAACACAGAAAACATTTTATAGCAACAATGTTGCAGAAAGGTATTTTGGTTTTCCGAAGTTGCCGTCATTAAACAGAAACCAACATGGAGATTTCATTGCAACTAATTAGAAATTCGTTTTTCAGGTATGTAATAAACGATCTTCGCACAAAATAATGTACTATACGCGAGCGGTATGTTTGTTTTCATGTTCTCGGAAATTAAAAAGGCTCAACTACGTTTCGCTTTTTCAATCTTTTCCTCGACCATGAAAACGTCAACATACCGCTCTTGTAACATTAAGGAAGCCGTGAAAAAATCAACGAGATTCCAGATGCCGATGTTATTACTGCAATATTTTATATAAATAATATTGTTAAAATATTAAAATGAAAAATAAATCATTACATAACCTTACCGTTTGTTTTAAGTTCGCATTTATAGACTGGGGAGGGGGAAAAAAAGACAGACGTATATCACGGCCTGCTGGAGTATAGTAAACACAGAAAACATTTTATAGCAACAATGTTGAAGAAAGATTTTTGGTTTTCCGAAGTTGCCGTCATTAAACAGAAACCAACATGGAGATTTCATTGCAACTAATTAGAAATTCCTCTTTCAGGTATGTAATAAACGATCTTCGCACAAAATAATGTACGATACACGAGCGGTATGTTTGTTTTCATGTTCTCGGAAATTAAAAAAGCTCAACTACGTTTCGCTTTTTCAATCTTTTCCTCGACCATGAAAACGTCAACATACCGCTCTTGTAACATTAAGGAAGCCGTGAAAAAATCAACAAGATTCCAGATGCCGATGTTATTACTGCAATATTTTATATAAATAATATTGTTAAAATACTAAAATGAAAAATAAATCATTACATAACCTTACCGTTTGTTTTAAGTTCGCATTTATAGACTGGGGAGGGGGAAAAAAAGACAGACGTATATCACGGCCTGCTGGAGTATAGTAAACACAGAAAACATTTTATAGCAACAATGTTGAAGAAAGGTATTTTGGTTTCCCGAAGTTGCCGTTATTAAACATAAACCAACATTGAGATTTCATTGCAACTAATTAGAAATTCCTATTTCTGGTATGTAATAAACGATCTTCGCACAAAATAATGTACTATACACGAGCGGTATGTTTGTTTTCATGTTCTCGGAAATTAAAAAAGCTCAACTACTTTTCGCTTTTTCAATCTTTTCCTCGACCATGAAAACGTCAACATACCGCTCTTGTAACATTAAGGAAGCCGTGAAAAAATCAACAAGATTCCAGATGCCGATGTTATTACTGCAATATTTTATATAAATAATATTGTTAAAATATTAAAATGAAAAATAAATCATTACATAACCTTACCGTTTGTTTTAAGTTCGCATTTATAGACTGGGGAGGGGGAAAAAAAGACAGACGTATATCACGGCCTGCTGGAGTATAGTAAACACAGAAAACATTTTATAGCAACAATGTTGAAGAAAGATTTTTGGTTTTCCGAAGTTGCCGTCATTAAACAGAAACCAACATGGAGATTTCATTGCAACTAATTAGAAATTCCTCTTTCAGGTATGTAATAAACGATCTTCGCACAAAATAATGTACGATACACGAGCGGTATGTTTGTTTTCATGTTCTCGGAAATTAAAAAAGCTCAACTACGTTTCGCTTTTTCAATCTTTTCCTCGACCATGAAAACGTCAACATACCGCTCTTGTAACATTAAGGAAGCCGTGAAAAAATCAACAAGATTCCAGATGCCGATGTTATTACTGCAATATTTTATATAAATAATATTGTTAAAATATTAAAATGAAAAATAAATCATTACATAACCTTACCGTTTGTTTTAAGTTCGCATTTATAGACTGGGGGGAAAAAAAAGACAGACGTATATCACGGCCTGCTGGCCGTGGAGTATAGTAAACACAGAAAACATTTTATAGCAACAATGTTGAAGAAAGACTATTGGTTTTCCGAAGTTGCCGTCATTAAACAGAAACCAATATGGAGATTTCGTTGCAACTAATTAGAAATTCGTCTTTCAGGTATGTAATAAACGATCTTCTCACAAAATAATGTACGATACACGAGCGGTATGTTTGTTTTCATGTTCTCGGAAATTAATAAAGCTCAACTACGTTTCGCTTTTTCAATCTTTTCCTCGACCATGAAAACGTCAACATACCGCTCTTGTAACGTATATTACTATTCTGAGAAGTAAAACATTCTGCTGCTTATGCAAATGACATCTACAGTTTAGCGACAGTGTAACAAGATGAACGGTTTGTATGAGCGAGAAGATCTTTTTGAATGCATAATATTGCACATAAAATGCAGCAGCAATTGTAGCTGCTTATGTCGCAATATCTTCAGTAAGAAACGCACGCTGACGGAACAAGCTTGTTTCTAGCCGGGAACGTTCGTTTCTTGCCAGCAACAGGATGCCGTATAAAAAATATGGCGCGCTGCGTCTGATGCGATCTGGGAGGAGCGTCGGCCCACAAATCATGACGCGCGTCGCGACGCCTCAGTACACACACTGAATGAAGCAACGATATTAATACTCCTCCGCCTAATGTTTTATACTCATTAACGTCGCTCCTAATTTAAGCGCATGCGCACATCAAACTTATTACCAGGCCTGGTTTTTGTGGTAGCGATAGTGCGCGTCCCGAAATGAGCCGTATCTACGACGCTCGGGTTCAGAAGCAGTTCCTCGGAGACTGTGCAGAGACAGTGGTGGACTGAAATGGAGTTAAATGGGGCAAAATTGTATTAGATGTGGAACTAAATATAAAGTACTAACGCGCCACCGGCGTAGCTTTGTCGGCTAAGAGTACGTACACCAGGTATGCTCATTCCCTGACTCGCGATTACGTTCTGTAATCACAACCTTCCAATGTAGAGCGTGCTGTTCCTCGTTCGAAGCTCGACGGATGACTGCGGAAGGCAGTTCAAGTACTTAGTAGCGTACGAACAGTGCGGGAAATGACACAGTCAAAACCTTCTGTAAGCAAACGATCATTCCGTACAGTGTGGGAGGAAGACTATTTTTGTTGTGAAAACGTAAATTGTTTACTATGTCGTAAGGTATTGTCAAGAATACTACTGAGCAACATAAAACATTATACGCTCTGCCATCCAGAACATGCCGAAGTGACAGGGAAGCTGTTTTCTGTAATATGTATTCATATATCAACATTATTATTATTATTATTATTATTATTATTATTATTATTATTATTATTATTATTATTGTTATTGTGGTGATTTTATTCCAACAGAAATACATGTTATGATAAAATAATTTTTCAGGGGTGCAACGTGCACTACAGTTTCGAGAATTGAAAGCACTTCATGATAGGCCAAACATTGAAGAGAATCGAACAATTCAGAGTCTATGTTTTGGAGCAAGTTAACCTATGTAGTATGTTGAGAATTAGCTAAGGCACTAAAACCCTTCACGGATGGTGAACTTGTAAAGAGATGTATGGTGCCTGAACAAAATATAGTTAATTATGTCTCTGTACTGCAACAGTTCAAATGTGAATTCACAGAACATAGATTTAGTGATTTTAGATGCATGGAGAGTGATATTAGTATTTTTGTTAATCTTTTCATAAATTTAATACAATCCGTGAGAGTGCAGTTCCAAGACGAGTTAATTGATTTACTAAGTAACTTAGAATCCAGAACTAAATGCAGAGAACATGACTTGACAAGCATAGAATTATTTAAAAAATGAACACAACTAAATATTACAAGATGAGCTTATTCGTTGCCACTATGTTATTACTAGCAGCAGCAGAATTGTTATTACTATTGTTAGGTCTATTACTATTATTATTATTATTATTATTATTATTATTACTATTAGTATTATTATTATTATTATTGTTGTGGTGATTTTATTCCAACAAAAATACAGAGGCATTACAGTTTCAAGAATTGAAAACACTTAATGAAAGGCCAATCATTGAAGAGAGTCGAACAATTCAGAGTCTATGTTTAGGAGCAAGTTGTGTAGTATGTTGGGAATTAGCTAAGGCACTAAAAACCCTTCACGGATGGTGAACTTGTAAAGAAATCTATGGTGCCTGAACAAAATATAGTTAATTACATCTCTGTACTGGAACAGCTCAAATGTGAATTCACAGAACACAGATTTAATGATTTTAGACGTATGGAAAGTGATATTAATTTTTTGTTAATCCTTTCATAGTAAATTTAGTGCAATCTGTGAGAGTGCAGTTCCAGGACGAGTTAATTGATTTACAAAGTCACATAGAATTCAGAACTAAATGCAGAGAATGTGACTTGACAAACATTGAAGTATTAAACAATTAACAAAACGAAATATCCCAAGATGAGCTTATTCGCTGTCACTCGAAATACAGTATGTGTGCAAACAATTATTTTCGAGAATGAAGGTTACTAAATCCAAAAATCCAAACATAGATCCCGATTAACAGAAGAGAATCTTTTGTGCATTGCAGTAAATTCGTTGAAAATAGATTTCCGATTACTTGCGGAAAAGAATAGGCCTACACATGTTGAATGTGGAAAATGAAAATAACATTATCTATGATATAATAGTATCATAACTGTATAAAATATAATAAATAATGTAATAACTGAATATTTCCCTTTTCAAATTCAGTTTATCATCCGTATTTGTAAGACAGTGACAGCGATGCGACGAGCGGTGCTGCAATGTAGTAGTTGAGCCCAGTTCCTACACTGTGTGTGTTATGCAGTGCAACATCATCCGTGTAATTTTGAGCATACCTGACGTACACGTTGGAGCGACGATAAACTATAGAAGAAGCAGCGATCAGTGGCGGATGCAAGGGGGGAGGATTAAGGGGATATATCCCCTCCCGAAATTTTGAGAAAAATACGAAACAAGAAACAAAAATAATATTAATTTTAATTCGTGAATGTACATAGCAATTAGAGAGTTTTCCACGTAAATTATCTTTGCTAAAATGTTAATTTCCAAGAACTGCAGAAAGACAAACACAGCGTTCTTACTTCAAGACAGAGAGTCATGAAGAGTATTTTAGGTTTGTAATTTTCCTTCTCTTCTTAGACTATTTCATTAGTCAGCTCAAGGACAGGTTTTTAAATCATAAGGGAATCCTAAAGCCCATACAAACTTTGCTGCCTAAAAACATAGTGCGAGCATCAGATGAAGATTTAGAAACTGCTGTTGAGGCTGTAGTAAATCAGTGGCCTAATGATGTTGATGCATCACCAGAGTCTTTCTTCAATGAATTGAAGATGTAGAGAGAAATTTCCTTGATCAGAAAAATCTTCACCTAATACGTACTGATTTTGTATCATCTTTGAACAAGTGCAATGAAATTATTTTTCCCTGCACTCGCAAGGCACTGAAACTTTTCTATACGTTGCCTGTAACTACAGCAACACCAGAACGGTCGTTCTCAACATTGCGGTATTTGAAGACTTACTTGAGGAGCAGACAGATTAAATTGACTGGCCTTGATGTATATAGTCTACATAAAATGTAGAAGTAAAAGCTCATGACGTACTGGATGAACTGTCTAAGAAGCCTCGTTACCTTCTTCTGTAAATGTCATTCTGTCATTGTTTTTGTATTGGAGTCATTTTAAATATTAAAATAAAAAAAAATATGGTTTATTTAACAACGCTCGCAATTGCCGAGGTTATATCAACGTCGCCGGTGTGCCGGAATTTTTTCCCTCAGGACTTCTTTTACATGCCAGTAAATCGACTGATATGAGGCCTGTCGCATTTAAACACACTTAAATGCCATCGAGCTGGTTTGGGGTAGAACCCGCAACTTCGAGCACAGAAGGCTATACCGACTACGCTACTCAGGCCAACTTGTAAATGTTTGTGACTCGGAAACAAATTGTGAGTATATAAACTTATTTCTCATTACTCCATTTTTACTATCTCCTCAAATCCCTCCCCGAAAAAAAATGCTGCGTCCGCCCCTGCCAGCGATGATATATCAGAGAGAATTGAAGCATGCATTGTTATTGAGGTGTGCATATAAGAGTAACGATAAAAGCGAAGATACACGATAAAAGCGACGAAAAAGAAAAGTTCCATTTTCTTCGCTCTTGTCGTTCATATGATCTCTGATTAAGATAATATTAATCTGTATAATACCGATGATTATCAATATAACCTAATATTAATCGATTTATTATTATTTCGACTTATTAAATTAATTATTGTAGATATTGGAAAATTGATCAGTTGTGTATTTATTCGTCCTATGTTATGTGATCACAAGAACCAACCACAACACAACGAATTTATACTATCTTTGGGATGAGAAACGGGTTTAATTTTGTACGTATTTAAGTTATATTAACCTTGAACCTAGCAGCTGATATTTCCTATATATCTTCTCTCATTAAGTGGATGCATAGAATATATTCTACAGATATATCAAAATGTTCGCTTCCCGCGTCCTCGTCGCTCCGATATGAACACTTGATTCTTTGATAATACCAAAGCGTCGCTAGATCGTTTCTCTTATCGTTTATCTTTGATTCAACGTGTACGTACCCTAAGGCGCTTGCCTGTCGATCCGGAGTTGCGCTTGTGCGCTTGGGCGCGAGTTCGATTCCCGCTTTGGCTGATTACCTGGTTTTCCGAGTTTTTCCCCAATCGTAAGACAAATGTCAGGTAATCTATGGCGAATCCTCGGCATCATCTCGCCAAATATCATCCCACTGTTACCAATATCATCGATGCTAAATAATCTCGCACTTGATACAGCGTCGTTAATTAGCCAAATAAATAAAAAAGTAAAATACTAACCACGTTGAGTCATACATACAGCATGATTCTGAAGAAAATTGGACATTTAATGTGCAGCCTCTACCATAGACCAGAGACATAATAAGTAGATGTTTTTAGCAATCAAAAAGTGTTAAGTTGTAACACAGTATTTGCGTTAATTTTCACATTTTAACAGATATTGTCCCATAATTAGGGACCGCACTTTGTCTCAGGAGACTATAAGTATTTTATTCTATTTCGCAACACAATATCCAATATAACCAAACCAATAACCAAAAATGTATTTAAAAATAGGCTTAATGACTTTACTAATAGACAGTAGTATATTATACACACTATTTAAAGGGTGTAATTGATGTTTTTTATTGAAGTGTTGTATCAGTGAAGAAGTGTGTTGTGTCAATGAAATTTTATAGTTTATAGTGGTAGAGTAAAGTATTTGAACAGAGAAATGTTTTTGAACTGTTAGTGAGATCAGGACAGTATCAGTGAAATGTGTCGTAGTTCCAGTGCAGTGAGTGAGTTGTCAGCGAAAAGAGTGTAGTGCTGAAAGGTACTTGTGATGTATTAAAATATAGTACTTGTGGGTTTTAGTTCGAACTTGGGGTTAAGATACAAATTAGGTTTACTTTAAATGTTATTTTAAGTGATCGTGCTTCATTTAATTTAGGATGCTCATTATTATTATTATTATTATTATTATTATTATTATTATTATTATTATTATTATTATTACTTACTTACTTACTTATTTACTGACTGGCTTTTAAGGAACCCGGAGGTTCATTGCCGCCCTCACATAAGCCCGCCATTGGTCCCTATCCTGAGTAAGATTTATCCAGTCTCTATCATCATATCCCACCTCCCTCAAATCCATTTTAATATTATGTTTCCACCTACGTCTCGGCCTCCCTAAAGGTCTTTTTCCCTCCGGCCTCCCAACTAACACTCTATATGCACTTCTGGATTCGCCCATACGTGCTACATGACCTGCCCGTCTCAAACATCTGGATTTAATGTTATTATTATTATTATTATTATTATTTATTATTATTAATTATTATTAGGATTAATTATTATTAGGATTAATTATTATTATTAGTATTATTATTAATTTATCATTAATTGTATTTTTATTGTGATTATTAATTGTCATTATTGAGTATAATTAGTTACCACTGCCAGCAGATATTTATCCCTTTGCAGTGTGAATACATACATACATACATACATACATACATACATACATACATTACATTACATTACAAACGATAACTAAAACGTTTACTGTTATACATTTTTGCACGGCAGCACTCATTGTTGCGAAAAGAATATGAACTGACTGAAAGACAATAATATACATTCTGTGAAGTCACTTTCATTGTAGGGGTTATAGAAATAAATTAAAATATACCTGTAGGCAATTTTTAACAATAAATTAATAAATAATAGATAAATAATCAAATATAGGCAAAAAAACATTTATTTTGTAAATTAGGCGTGTATATTAAAAAGGCAGAAAAGGGCAAGATAAAACTGTGACGTTTCAATCACAAACGTATAATTCGTACAGATTTACTTTCAAAATGAAGATAGATTTAACACATTTAAAAAGGCATGGTACCAAATTCCCAGTCTCTGCAAATCACATTATCAGGACGTTGTTCCTACTTAGAGAGTACAATAATGACAAAAATAATATTAATATACTTCATTATAAAAACTATATGAGTTAAGAAAACATAATGTCCACATGTTTCCTTAATGCGTATATAACGGACTTTACGCAGTTCGATTAATCTCGAAGAAAATATTTAAATGATTTTTAAGATCTCATTAGAATGCAGAGCTATAGGAGGTCAGTGCAAGTTCCGATATCAAGAACATATTCTGGATCCAAGAAATTGGAGAGCGCCAAGCTCGGACAGAATACACATTAACCAAATTGGCTAAAGAAACTAGATACTCGGCATTGCGTTACCAACCCTGTACTTGACTGGCAACTTACAAGGCACAGAAACACAAGTTGTCACTTGAATAATGCAACATTTTGTACTGTGTTCTATCATACATTTAATAACTGAATAATACTAAAACCTGCACAGCAATGTCTTTAACAATCGGAGGCAAACAGTATTTCATTGCTGGCCGAAATTGAATTTTACGGTCTTAAGCTCTGTAAGGAAAAATCAAGAACTTTGAATCCACAATCCATTTCTTTAAACGGCGTTAGAAAACTTAAGAAGTAAAATTTTTGGAAATATTTAACATTTTTATCCTCCATTATTACATCTTTTACAAAAATGAAAATTAGTATGTGTAAAACACTGTCCTTTTGATATATGAAAAAAAAAATATTTATACGATTTGAAAAAATTATGTATCCATATATTTTCAAAATTCAAAATATGCAGTTCACTGTGCAGTGATGAAGTGTTTCCCTCATAACTCACAAATTTGTTAACTTTTTTATGTTCTATCTCTTTTATTTTATTGCTGAAATTCATGTTTACTATATCATGCTCTTTCAACTACATTCCTTAATAAATAGTATTTTTTTTTTATTTTGTGTTAGAAGAAAATACTGATATTTGGCCATTTTGTAAAATGAATTTATTTTTTTATCAGACAATCTATCAAAGATAGAGAAGTGATCTTGCATCATATTGTAAATTTTATTAGTAACAACAATGTAATTTATTCGTCACAACAATAATTCCTTTCTACAATTCGCCTTAAACGCTCTCGTCAACAATTGGATCTTCACTCAACACAGTATTCGTTATAGCACTCCACCGACAACAATGACAATTTACTTGGACTAGTACGAATAACAATGAACTGTTAATCTTAACTAATATTTACAAAGCACTATTTACAAATCAGAACTATAAGTTCTCAGTTCACAGTTCTTCTAGCTCAGTCACTCGAGTTCACAGTATCTCGAACCACAGACCTCCAGAGACAGTTCACTGTACTCGAACTCAGGTCCCTCCAACTGCGGTCCACTGCACTCGAACTCAGGTCCCTCCAACTGCGGTCCACTGCACTCGAACTCAGGCCTTCGGATGCTGACGCAGATGCGGACGCACACTCGAGTCGAACTCCGGCACACAAGACTGGCTTGCTTGCTCTGGCTTACTCACTGACTGAATAACTGAAAACTCTGCTCGAGTTCGCTGGCGCTTCTTCTTTTATAGCAAAATCATAGTTGCGAGAAATGTCTACAGGTGTGTAGAGAATTATCTCGATATCTCCACTTCGACGCACTTCTGGAATAGTCACTGCGTTGAGTAGCAGCTGCGCGCGCAGCCTCCCCTCGCGTGTAGGCTCCTTTCCCCTTTCCCCGTGAAGCCCGCGCGATATGCTCTCTCGCGGGACGCTGGTCGTGAGTTCGAATCTCACGTCGCTGTCACAATATTGTAGGTATGACATACATAAATACACACAAAAGACTTCATCACAGAATGTTAGATAGTTTTTTAGTTATATGGGAAACGCTTCGTCACTGCACAGTGAACTGAATTTTGAAAAAAAGAAAATGTAAATATTTTTTTTAAATCGTAAAAATGTTTTTTTATATATAGTACAAGGACAGTGTTTTACGTATACTGATTTTCATTATTGTACAAGGTACAGTAATGGAGAAAAGAAATGTTGAATATTACCAAAATTTTACTGCTGTAAGCTGTACCTAACCCCTTAATTTTAATGAGTTGTTTTTCCTTCCCTCTCTTAAGTTGACATACTTTCTCTGTAAATACCACACCGTTTCACTTGCCACTTTATCTTTGGTAATAATATAAAAACAATGAAAGTTTCAAATTTATCTGTTATCCCGTTTTACTAAAAAAAATGTCATTGTGTTAATTCTACGAGTTATGCAACGAAAGAAAAAATGAAGCTGCAATATATGATTTCAATATTACTTTTACTGAAAAACTTATTTATCTGTCTGATGGTTTGTCTGTATATCTGTGTCTCTGTCTATTCATCTGCATGAGGAAATTTCTTCTGAACTATTGGATATATTTTGATCAAACTTAATTATCTGCGAGTCAGTACAGTCTAATATGAATATACATATAATATTTTGCTGGAAAATTAATGGACCTTTATATGAATTCCACAAATCAATGGCGATTTAGTTAAAATTAAGCAATTAGTTTAGTGATTCTTATGATATAGAATAAACCGACAAGAAATACGGTCTGACGAGAAAAAGAAGAAAACCTGAAGTGAGAAATAAAACTGTACATTTCGTATAAAACGAAGACTGTCTTCAAATTACATGGCTAATGAACAAATAGTAATATGCGTTACAAGAGCGGTATGTTGAAGTTTTCATGTTCGAGGAAAACATTGAAAAAGCGAAACGTAGTTGAGCTTTTTTAATTTCCGAGAATTGAAAGAAAACATACCGCTCGTGTATTGTACATTATTTTGTGCGAAGATCGTTTATTGCATACCTGAAAGAGGAATTTCTAATTAGTTGCAATGAAATCTCCATCTTGGTTTCTGTTCAATGACGGCAAATTTGCAAAACAAAAATATCTATCTTCAACATTGTTGCTTTGAAATGTTTTCTGTGTTTACTATACTCCAGCAGGCCGTGATATATGTCTGTATTTTTTCCCCAGTCTATGATGAGTCGGAATCTTGTTGATTTTTTCACGGCTTCCTTAATGTTACTTGCATCACGAATGCAGTAACTTTAGTGGAGTTGTAGAGTTTACTTAATTTTTGCAAATATTTAAAAACAATAATTAACAGTGCAATTTAGGTGAAATTGCAGTGGTAAGTTTCCTATTTTTAATTATTACTATATTGAACGTCTCTAAAAATAATATGTTAAAAGCCTAAAGCAGTAAAATCAATATGTCACTTAAGCGGTAAGAAGAGGGAAATTGTTATGTGTGTTAGGTTGGGAATACTGAATGTAGAATTTTAGACTTTCCGCGGATTGGTTTTGTGCGGAAAATAAGCAAATACGCACAATCTCGCACAAATATATTTTTTAGTGTTCAGTTTTTATTAAAATTGCATCATTTTTACGCCCTTATCACAACAATTATTATTACAAATCATGCCCCTCCTGTAAACTCTTGACGACTGTACATTGGGATACAAAATTTAACTGTAAAGAATCAAATTGCCAGAAGTCATGTGATTTGTAACAATTGTTGTAATAAGTGCGTAAGAATAATGTAATTTTTAGTTGAAAATTAGAAAAAAGCTAAGAAATTAACAACACAGTTTTAGCTTCAGAACACTAGCCAATTACAAAAATTATACCTCTGAATAGTTAATTCTTCATTCGTAATATTCTTTTACCCTTAAAACTAAATAACAAAAAATATTTTACAAACAACTTCAAATTAGTGTAACTCTGAAAATATTGGGAAGACCCATGTTTATGTGACATTTTTTGATCAGAATGTCTTCGGAAATAAGTTCCGTAAGTGGCGGTAACTCCTCTTGAATCACCCTGTATACTATACGATATCATTTAATTTTTTAGTGGCGTCACAAATCACATATAAATAATCGTAAAAATATTAATTTCGATAAAAATTATTCCTTTTTAAATACAACGTTTCACTCGTCTGAATTTTTTTTTGTCCAACATCCCCTCATTAAATTTTAATTGCAATTATGCGTCACTTTAAAAAATTCTGTGTCTGTCATGACATGTAGTAATGAACATTGTCATCTAATAAATAAGTCTGCAGGCATTCGCTTTCAAATTGCGGCAAGCACGAGTGATTTTTTTTCTAATAAATTCGGAGAAGAGCCAGTTCTTCCTTGTCATCATTTCAGTAATTTTTAATTCATTTTCATCCATGAAACCCATAAAAATCTTCAGTGTCTCTGGAATCTGCTGATTGGACACATATCTAATATTCTGTCCACGATTAAGAGATCTTGCAAAGCAGAAACATATAAGCTAGCCTATGAAAAGCTTGTCTATTTTGAGAAGAAAATAATTTTAAACAGTTTTCTGGTTCATCTACAAATTCACAGAAACCGGGTATCATTTCTTAGTAATCGATATTTACTTTTGAAAAATCCTGTACCCTGCAAGTATACAATTCCCTCGTTTGAAGTAAAGTGAAAGTCTGCTGTATTCGTAGAGTTTCACACCTGGTAACGTCTTTGCAACATTTGTTTTTTTTATTATTATTATCCAATTTAATAAACCCTATTTCACCCTGAGGTATATTAGGGTTTTAGTTGGCACCAAAATACATATTTTATAACCAATAAACAATAGTAAAATTATAATATAAAATAGTGGTCACAGTTACAATTCACATGAATTATGCAGAAGAATGCACCTTAATGAAAGAATGGATCCTGTTAAAGATTAATAATAATCAATGTAAAAGATATACAAGAATGTCTAACCGCTTCAGAGTAAATACACGACCTTAAAATGATAATCAATAGTAGGTTAATATAACAGAGTTTGACTTTCACTTTCAAATTAATACTTAATTCATGAACAATGGAACAGTTAGGAGTAATAAGAGGATATTACAAGCAATGATTTACTGTTACAAGTGATTCAGGAACAAGTACAATAATTAAAATATAACACAAGTAATGACTTATAACCAGGGAACGGATTTATATGGACTAAAAATATATGAAATATGTAAATATGTAGTTATTTTTACCAAAATATGGAATTAAATATGGATTTTTACCAAAATATGGAATTAAATATGGACTTAAAATTATAAAAAAATGACTATGTACGTTAAATATTGGTACATTTTAATCAAACTAAACAAAAAATATAATGGACGTACCTTATCTTCCAATGTAGTTTCAACAAAACACAATTTTTATTGTCTGTTACCATAACAATAGGTTACAAACATTTCTTTCAAGTGCTGAAAAGTGAATCTTCTTCTATTGTCTCTGAGGATAGATTTATACTGACTAAAAGAGCGTTCGACGTCACAAGAAGTAACTGGTACATAATTCAATTTCACAATGTCTGCTGGGGATAAGTCCAAGTTAATCTTCACTGTTGATTCACCACTCATCACAGCAACAACCTTTTGTAGTTCTTCATATCCAGGGTTTTTTGAAAGTACAGTGTCCACCTTAGCTCTTACTGCATCTGCAACTTTACCTCCACCACGATTCAGTTGTTCCACAGTACTATTTATAATTTCAAAACTTTCAGATAGTGAAAGGTGCCTATTTTGGAGACTTTTGAGCGTTTTTATGATGCATGAAAATGTATGCTGAATGTGAGCTAAGTCATTCTTCACACTTATGTCACAGGTAACTGTTTTCGCAGTATCAATTGAGACTGCATCTTCAGAGTCCAATGCAAGGAGAACATTGTTAATAGAGTCTATATGTTCGGCATAATATTCAACTGCTTCTAGCCATGTACCCCATCTAGTTAAAATTGGCTTTGGTGGCAATGGAATTTCAGGGTACATTTCTTTCAACACGTTAACTCTACTGGGAGCTTTGAGAAATACTTTTTTCACTGATGAAATCAACAAATCTACTTTAGGGAAATTGTCTCTGACCACTTCTGCCACACGATGAAATGCATGCGCCACACAAGTAAAATGAGTCAATTTAGGATATACAACAGATAATGCTTGTCCAGCTTTGACCATATAAGGGGCAGCATCGCTAATAAAGAATAACACATTATCGTACATAGTACCCTTTGGCCACAGGATACCCATAGCTTCGTTGAACAGTTTAACTATAGTTTTGTTATTGCACTTTTCTAGAACATCACAATGTAAAAGAATTCGTTCAGAATATTGTTCACTTAACAAACCGATAACTACATTACCAACAAGTCTACCTTCTTTGTCGGGAGTCTCATCAATGGAAACCCAAATTGAACTATCTTTAATTTCATCTCTTATCTTCTGTATTGTCTCATCGTAGATGGATGGAGCATACGTCTTCCTAAGTGTTGACTCATCCGGGATTGTATGTTGAGTATATTTTTCAAGGAATTCCCTGAAGATCTTATTCTTTAGTTTGTAGAGAGGAATATCAGCAGAGATGAGAGAACGGCACAGGTCGATGTTAAACTCAGATCTTACATTCGATGTTGTTGGTTGTGTTAAAAACAATTGTCTCTGCTTGGAATTTAGTTGTTTGTTGGCCTGATGTTTACTAGTTGTAATGTGTTGTTGCACCAGGAACTTTTGTGTAGATGATACTGCACACTGACACAAATTACAAAATAATATTTTATTGTCAGTTGATAAACCATCTTCTTTAAATTCTGAAATGTAACTTGTTAGTTTTGATTTTAAATTGACTGAATGACGTACTTTTGGCATATTTACCGTCTTTATAGTATGATTTACAAAACTGAACCTATGTGTACTCTGACTGCATTTAACTGTTGAGCTGCACAACTGAAGTCTGTTAAAAATTTTAAATTAAATTAATACAGTTTTGTAACTTACTTTCCCATTGTTGATAGGACTGCTAATTTTCAAATAACTCTGATGTTAAAGGGATTACTGAACATGTGTTTAAATCTCTATTGTTGAAATGTATTTTTAAAAGTTAATGGAATTTTGTTTTGTTTTATTGTTAAACCTAATATAATATGGACTGTTTTATATGAAATATGGAAAATATATGGAAATTAACGAAAATATGTACTAAACTCTAAAATATGGAAAAATATGGAAAATAAAAGTAGGATTTTTCAACCCTACACATTGTGAAACATAAAGATAATGCAAAATATAAATTATATTAGCTTTATAAGTAAATATGTATTTACATATAAATCCTTTCCCTGCTTATAACTAACGAAGAACGAAATTCTTGAAGGGCAATATATAATAGTACTTGTAGTAGTAGTATTTATTTATTTAACCTGGTAGAGATAAGGCCGTCAGGCCTTCTCTGCCCCTCTACCAGGAGATTCCAACTACAATATCAACAATAAAATTACAATTAGTATTAAATTTACAATTACAATTACAAATAATATTACAATTAGTATTAAATTTACAATTACAATAAAATCAAAGTACGAAAAGATTACCTGAATAATTAAAGCTAGATAATTTATCATAGAGAGACAAAGAATATTTTATATTTACTGAATTACAAATTAAATCTAGAATAACAAAATTGTATAGTGATGAAATTACTGAATATTGAAATATATTGTGATAGATTAAAGAAACTATTTACAAGTAATCAATTACTGACCAAGTGCCTAGTAAGTTTTCGTTTGAATTCAATTTCATTTCGACAGTCCCTGATGCTAGCAGGTAGCGAATTCCAGAGTCTTGGCAGGGCTATTGTGAAAGAAGATGAGTATGAGGAGGTGCGATGGGATGGTATTGTTAGTATTGTTTCATGACGAGAGCGTGTGTTCAGATTATGGTGGGAAGAAAGGTAAGTGAAGCGAGACGACAGGTACGAAGGAATAGAAGAGTTCAAGATTTCGAAGAGAAAGAGAAGTGAATGTAAATTTCTTTTCTTATCTAGTTTAAGCCAACCTATTGCTTCCAGGGATGGGGTAATATGATCATATTTACGAACATTGCTTACAAAACGTACACACAAATTATGAGCACGTTGAAGTTTCATTTTGTTGTCGCTGGAGAGGTCAGTCAGTAAAATGTCCGCATAGTCGAAATAGGGAAATGCAAGTGTCTGCACAAGGGACTTTTTTAAGCAAGAGGGAAGATGAACATTTATCCTTTTTAGCACATGGATAATAGAATATACTTTTCTGCAGGTTTCTGTGATTTGCATGTCCCAGTTGAGATTATTATCCATGTGAATGCCAAGATTTTTTACTGAAGAACTGAAAGGGATATGCACTGTACTTACTTTAACAGGGGAAATGTCGAGGTGTTTTACAGCGTCGGTTTGCCGTTTGTGTCCTAATAGTAGGGGCAATAGGGGCAATACAAAAGATTTTAAAACAAATGTAAACTGTAAAGGAATAGTAGAAAAATTGCCTTAAAATTAGAAGTTAAGCACATTCTTTTTAAAGCAATAGGTAATAACAAAGAGATACTAATATCAATACACTGACTGTAGTTACAGATTAAATACATTATTTTATAAACAAACACGCAAAGGTTCAATAGCTATTTTAGGTATTATAGCCTATACATGGATCATGTCTTTAATTCACATCTTCTTGACGTTACTTCGTATATTATTTTGTGTTTCAATCTATTTCAATTTGTTATTTTTCACTGTAACAACAAAAATATGTTTCATAAAGCCTCAAGGCATTTCTCTATATTTATTGTATCATGGTACTCTTTGTAAATGGCAACCTGTAATGGTTATAGGAAGAAATATGTATATATATATATATATATATATATATATATATATATATATACAGATGACTTAAAATTTACGAATTAAATATATTATTTAGTAACAACAATTGGCAATAAGGAGGTATTACAACAAATGGCTCAAAATTAGAAATCAAATACCTAATTAAAAATAAATAAATAAATAAAAAATTAAAACCAATACTACAATTATAGTTTGCAAAATTGAAAACTTACAGTTTCATAATAGTTGATTAGAACTAATACGATTTTTTTCCCGGAATAATTTAACATTTTACAGTTTCACGAATATTCTATTCAACAAGGACATTGCAACATTCGTTAGTCACGCATGTTTATAAACAAATTTAAGAAAGGAATATTCTATTCAGCAAGGACATTGCAACATTTGTTAGTCACGCATGTTTATAATCCAATTTAAGGAAGGAATATTCTATTCAAGAAGGACATTGCAACATTTGTTAGTCACGCATGTTTATAAACCAATTTACGGAAAGAATATTCTATTCAGCAAGGACATTGCAACATTTGTTAGTCACGCATGTTTATAAACCAACTTAAGAAAGGAATATTCTATTCAGCAAGGACATTGCAACATTTGTTAGTCACTCATGTTTATAATCCAATTTAAGGAAGGAATATTCTATTCAAGAAGGACATTGCAACATTTGTTAGTCACGCATGTTTATAAACCAATTTAAGAAAGGAATATTCTATTCAACAAGGTCGTTGCAACATTTGTTAGTCACGCATATTTATAAACCAATTTAAGGAAGGAATATTCTATTCAAGAAGGACATTGCAACATTTGTTAGTCACGCATGTTTATAAACCAATTTAAGAAAGGAATATTCTATTCAGCAAGGACATTGCAACATTTGTTAGTCACTCATGTTTATAATCCAGTTTAAGGAAGGAATATTCTATTCAAGAAGGACATTGCAACATTTGTTAGTCACACATGTTTATAAACCAATTTAAGGAAGGAATATTCTATTCAAGAAGGACATTGCAACATTTAATCTTACCATGCAGGCTTTCACGGCCGGTGTCTAGTTGAAACAGAGCTTCCGGGCTAAGATGCCGTGGTCTACTGGTGCTGACGTTACCAGACGTTTCGTCTACTTCTACGGCAGACATCTTCAGTGGTTAGGTATCCTCGGTCGAAGTCTTCTGCTCGGGTATCCCGAGCTACAGGTATCCCGAGCAGAAGACTTCGACCGAGGATACCTAACCACTGAAGATGTCTGCCGTAGAAGTAGACGAAACGTCTGGTAACGTCAGCACCAGTAGGCCACGGCATCTTAGCCCGGAAGCTCTGTTTCAATTGCAACATTTGTTAGTCACGCATGTTTATAAACCAATTTAAGGAAGGAATATTCTATTCAAGAAGGACATTGCAACATTTGTTAGTCACGTATGTCTATAAACCAATTTAAGGAAGGAATAAGGCCATTCAGATAAATTCTGAAAAAAAAAAAAAAACGTGAAAGAGTAAAAGAAAGACTTCAGTTAACTCTTCAAAACATACACAGTTTTAGTCATGTCGCAGCTACGAGGTCTCAGCAATATAGCGCCAATGTCTAAGAGGAGAATCGCGTTGTTCTTCTGTCTGCTTGATGTTTTTTCAACACTTCCTTTTCGATATCTATAGGTTTACGGTTGCCGTAAGAGGCCTCTTCAACAAACCGTTCGGAGAAAACGCTCCAGAAACGAAGCAAAAGTTTAAGAGTTAGAAGAGAGGGATGGAGGAATTGAAGAGGTTGGGGGGGGGGGCAGAGTTCGGAGGAGGCTGGAGGAGGACGGAAATACTTTACTTCTTTTTCGAGTATGCTTCCATGAGGTTAGAAAAGAAAGTTTTGAGTAGAAACATTGATAAAAATCGTTTCCAGACCTGTGCTATTATGTATCCAAACCAAAAGTGAACTTTTTATAAGAAGAGGAAACGGAATTGATGTGAAATTGCAGGTCGTATGAACAGTAGAGTAACTGCTGTTATGTTTCCCGGCTTCCTTCTATGCACATAAGAAGAATTCCCTTACCCTCATTTAGTATGCTCTGTTCTTGCCAACGGCAATAACAATATTGAAAAACAAGTCAGAGTTTTATAAGAGAAAGATACGCAACTACAATCATGAAACAGATTTATTGTAGTTCCCAAAGCCACAGTACCCTCTAGTGTTCCTTAGGGAATGGTTCCTATTTTTATATAGAACTGATCACAAAATAGCTGTGAGCAGGAGAACTTGCCTTTAGTAGTTATTTGATATCCTGAGATGCCTGGGACTTTATACAGGGACATCATTTTATTTTACTAACATTTTTAATATTAACTTGCCTATACCTCTGGATCAACACCTTTTCCTACCCCTTTCCACGACCGGAGTTCGATGATACTGGCGTAATATACAAACAAATCACTTTACTAGGTATAGGAGGGAAGAAATGTAGTTCATCCATTTACGTAAACTAGGAAATATTGAGCTTGTGAGTTTGATCATATTCATTAGGTTTTTGTTTAATTAAATTACAGTACAGTATTAACAATGAGTGTTTTTACTCACGAACTGAGTTGTCCATGTGGACGTATTCATTATGCAGTGTATATTATACTGTCTACGGCACATTAGCGTACAATATAGAGAATAAAGTGAAATTGAAAAATAATCGTAATATGGATATTTAAACACATTTTTTAAGATGGTGGCCGTTCATTTCGATACAGGCTTCAGTTCTAATGTGCATATTATCGCATTATAGACTATTGTACGTAATTCCAATTACCACGTTCGTACTTCGTATCAGTAACTCATGTTGAAATAATTCTGTACCTGCTCTATAAAAGGGACCTTACGTACTGTAAACTCAATCTTCACTTCTGCCCGATCCGAAAAGGTAAAATTACTCAGACATGCTATCTACTGTCCGTCCAAGTGGTTATGTCGCAGGGTCGTAGAAAGGGAGGAAATCACGTGACAGTTAATTACTTAACGAGACCCTTTTATTTAAGTTATTTTAAACAGTTGTATGGGTATAATATTACATAGACGTCCAATTCCTAACAGAAATTAATGTTCTCAGAAAAGAGCTAAGACAGCCCAGTCACTAGCTGGCGAATAAAAGCTGGTGGGGGAAACCGGGATACGACATAGGCAAATGGACGATAGTACCTGTACGAAAAGGATTCAATATTGAAAGCTTTTTCGTCACTGGAAAACGTGAACATATTTTTGGAACGTACTGTTTACTGTGACCGTAAGGCTACTATGACTGTATATGCGGTCTTGGATCTGTATGGAGGACGGTTGAACTTCATTAGTAGAAGGGGTGGGAGTGAAGCACATTCAAAAACTCAGGTACAATAAAAATTGAAGTAAAAATAAAATGATGTCCCTGTATAACATAAACAGTACTAAGAGACAAGTTTTCGTTTACGAACTTATGCACACCTAAGCCGCATTCACAACCGCCGGGTATCAATCATGTACTAGTACTTCTTCATCAACTACAAGCATAATATAGTACAGGGTGATTCATGAGGATTTACCGCCATTTACTGAGCTTATTTCCTAAGACATTCTGAGCAAAAAATGTTATATAAACATTTGACCTAATCTCAATATTTTCAGAGCTACACTAATTTGAAATTGTTTGTAAAATATCATTATTCTTGAGTTTTAAGGGTAGAAGAATATTACAGATAAAGAATGAACTATTCAGGAGTATCATTTCTTTAATTAGTTAGTATTCTGAAGCTAAAAATGTCTTGTGAATACCATAGTTGCTTCGTACAGAATTTTTTTTCCCGGTTTTTAACTACAAAATTACATTTTCTTACGGATTTATCATTACAATTGTTACAAAACTCGCCGCACTTGTAAATTCTTCATGACTGTACAGTAGTGGCAAAAAAAAAAATCGAACCGACCCTTGTAGCTGATTTCAGAGCCATGTTCACTCCAGAGCTCGATAGACTGGTAATTAAGACTTTCGTGGTTCGAATCCTGCCTGGAAATAAAACTTTTTTTTGTTCCGTATTCAAATTTATTCCCAATACTTTTCGATTGCTGGTAAAATTCATGTTCTGGGAATAATAAGTTAATTAAGTAGTAAAATATCGCTGCAATCGAAAAGTATTGAGAATAAATTTGAATAAGGAACAAAAAAAAAAACAGTTTCCTTCCCAGGTAGGATTCGAACCATGAAAGTCTTAGTTACCAGTCTATCGTGCTCTGGAGTGAACAAGGCTCGAAATCAGCTACAAGGGTCGGTCCAGTTTTTTTGGCCACTACTGTACATTCGGATGCATAATTAAACTGTAAATAATCAAGTTCCTAAAGTCGTATGATTTGTAACAATTTTTGAGATAAGTGCGTAAGAATAATGTAATGTTAGTTAAAACTTGAAGAACAAAATCTGTACAAAGCAATTAACAACACATTTTTAGCTTCAGAACACTAGCCAATTAAAGAAATGATACTTCTGAATAGTTCATTCTCTATTTATAATATTTTTTACCTTAAAATTACAGAATAAAGGTATTTTACTAAAATATTCAAATTAGTGTAACTCTGAAAATATTGAGATTAGGACAAATGTTTATATGACATTTCTTGCTCTGAATGTCTAAGGAAATAAGCTTCGTAAGTGACGGTAAATCCTCGTGAATCACCCTGTATAGTGAACGCTGAGTGAAGTAGAGAACAAAACAATGCCGAACTTACGAGGGCCTATGGTGGGCCCTAGGCAGTACTAGATGAGTAAAAAATACAGTAAGTGTCGCTCGAGCGCGGGTTCAATTCCCGCTTGGGCTTCTGGAGTTTCCCCCCCCCCCCGAGGTTTTCACCAACCGTAAAGCGTATGTCCGGTATCTTACTAAATATTATTATTATTTTTGTCCTGCTGAATATATCTGTTATGGTAACAATCAATATTAGAAGAGAAAAATTCGCTCCGGCGCCGGGATCGAACCCGGGTCCTTGATCCTACGTACCAAGCGCTCTCACCATTGAGCTACACCGAAGTCCAATCCACAGCACCGGATCGAACTCCCCTCCTCCAGTGTTTTTCCCTTTGTGGCTTGACTCCAAGTTGGGCATGTATGTTGACATTTTATATTAAGTCAACGACCTGGTGGTCGGGATTCCACAGTAATAAGCACAGTAATCTGTGGCGTAGCTCAATGGTGAGAGCGCTTGGTACGTAAAACCAAGGACATGGGTTCGATCTCCTGCGCTGGAGCCAATTTTTCTCCTCTAATATTAATTGAATGTCAGGTAATCTATGGTGAATTCTCGGACTCATTTTGCCAAATAGTATCTATTACCAATTCTATCAGCGCTAAATAACCCAGTAATTGATACAGTGTCGTTTAATAACTGAGTAAAATAAAGTAAGTGCCTTTTCAAAATTGTTAATAACTTTATTAATAATTGATCTATACTGATGAAACAAGTTGTACTGTAGACCGGGAAAAAGGTACAAATTGTGTATAATATTAAAATTCCACGTAGGTACCGCAATATCCACTAGAGCTCTGCACGGACTAGGGCCAAACCCGAGGTCTGTCGGCAGGATTCGGATCGAAATTCACTTAATAATTACCTACTGACTTTTAAGGAACCCGGGGGTTCATTGCCACCCTCACATAAGCCCGCCATTGGTCCCTATCCTGAGCAAGATTAATCCTGTCTCTATGATCATATCCCACCTCCCTCAAATCCATTTTAATATTATCTTCCCATCTACGTCTCGGCCTCCCTAAAGGTATTTTACCCTCCGGCCTACCAAGTAACACTCTATATGCATTTATAGATTCGCCCATACGTGCTAAATGCCCTGCCCATCTCAAACGTCTGGATTTAATGTTCCTAATAATGTCAGGTGAAGAATACAATGCGTGCAGTTCTGTGTTGTGTAACTTTCTCCATTCTCCTGTAACTTCATCCCTCTTAGCCCCAAATATTTTCCTAAGCATCTTATTCTCAAACACCCTTAATCCATGTTCCTCTCTCAAAGTGAGAGTCCAAGTTTCACAACCATAAAGAACAAACGGTAATACGAGTATAACTGTTTTAAAAATTCTAATTTTCAGGTTTTTTGACAGCAGCCTAGATGACAAAAGCTTCTCAACCGAATAATAACACGCATTTCCCATATTTATTCTGCGTTTAATTTTCTCCCGAGTGTCATTTATATTTGTTACTGTTGCTCCAAGATATTTGAATTTTTCCACCTCTTCGAAGGATAAATCTCCAACTTGTATAGATCCATTTCGTACAATATTCTGATCACGAGACATAATCATATACTTAGTCTTTTCGGGATTTACTTCCAACCCTATCGCTATTGCTTCAAGTAGAATTTCCGCGTTTTCCGTATTCGTTTGTGGATTTTCTCCTAACATATTCACGTCATCCGCATAGACAAGAAGCTGATGTAACCCGTTCAATTCCAAACCCTGTCTGTTATCCTGAACTTTCCTAATGGCATATTCTAGCGCGAAGTTAAAAAGTAAAGGTGATAGTGCATCTCCCTGCTTTAGCCCGCAGTGAATTGGAAAAGCGTCACATAGAAACTGGCCTATACGGACTCTACTGTAAGTTTCACTAAGGCACATATGAATTAATCGAACTAGTTTCTTGGGAATACCAAATTCAATAAGAATATCATATAAAACTTCTCTCTTAACCGAGTCATACGCCTTTCTGAAATCTATGAATAACTGATGTACTGTACCCTTAGGCCTATACTCCCATTTTTTCTCGAATATCTGTGCGAATTATATACAGATTAAATAAATAATATTATGATTTTAATGCTTGAACGATTAAATGTGCACTCGACACCCATTCAGAACTGTAGATTACCGATATCTTAAGTTATTGTTTAGTTCGTCTTTGTATTTAGTAACGGTATTTCTCTCGTCTCTACTCTGTCATAGACACGCAGCATTGATTATTTGTTTTACCTGGCAGACAGGGAGATACTCTTTCTCAAGCTTCTACTGATGTGATATATCTCGCAGCTGTTCCTGACTTCCGTGGCCTCTGGCCCCTGCCTTATCTGCTAGTCTTCGGGTTTCGGGTCGTACTCAGTTAATATAATCTAATTTCGGGTTTCGGGTCACGTTTGTGTCTGGTTCAGACCCGTCTGGTTTGACTCGTGCAGACCTCTAACGGATGCTTGTCTGACCGTGAAACAAGCGGGACTGGGTTTAAATCCTGATTCTAACAATTTACTTGGTTTTCCTTTTAACCAAATTGATAATGATTTATTTTAGCTGGCAGACTTAAGACCATAAGGCCTTCTCTTCTACTCAACCAGCAAAAAGTATACATACATATGTATGAACTTACAAGCTACAAAGAATACAACGATTTCATTTAGATCAAAGTTACGTGTGTACAAGAGTTACTTATGAATTAAACAGTAAAGTAGTATGAACTATTAATTAAACAATGAAATACAAACTATGTAGATTTTTTTTAGTAAGTTAGGTTATTTTACGACGCTTTATCAACAGCTTAGGTTATTTAGCGTCTGAATGAGATCAAGGTGATAATAGCGGTGAAATGAGTCCGAGGTCCAGCACCGAAAATACCCAGAATTTGCTCATATTGGGTTGAGGGAAAACCCCGGATAAAACCTCAACCAGGTAACTTTCCCTGACCGGGAATCGAAACCGGGCCACCTGGTTTCGCGGACCGTTACTCCACAGGTGTGGACCAAACTGTATAGAGGAATTAAACTAAAATACATAGAATGTTAATATATTTCAAATAATGTTAGATAATAAGAAGAGATTATTGAGAGATAATTTTTTAAATACAGCACTGTCAGGATGCATGTCTAAATAAAGAAGTTACCATATAGTCAATGGCCGTTAAGTCAGTATAATTAGAGTGAAATGCTAAGAAGGTTATCCTTTAAGCTATTTTTAAAATGTTTATTGTCTTGCAGCCCCTAATACTTTGTGACAAGGAATTCCATTGTCGCGAGATGGATACTGTAAAAGATGATGAATAACAAGATGTTCTATGAAGAGGTATACTTAGCGTGCCACAGATAAGTTATCTGGTATTTACGTCGTGGTTAGAGTATAGATAAGAGAAACGAGACGAAAGGTAATTTGGTGTTGAGGCGTGCAAAATTCGAAAGAGTAAAGACAAAGAGTGTAAAGTTCAGCGTTCTTTAAGTCGGAGCCACGAAAGACTTTCGAAGGACGGTGATATGTGATCATATCGTCGGATGTTGCACACGTATCTGACGCACATATTCTGAGCTGGCTATAAATTGACTGACAGTTCTGAACTTAGGTCACTTAACAGAACGTCACAATAATCGAAGTGTGGCATTACTAGGGTTTGTACTATACTTGATTTTTTCAAAGATGGGACATGACAGGAGCGTTGCGATCGGAAAAACAACTGAATGTCACATAGCGTGGTAGGCCTGTTGCTATGGTAACAACGATTGGTTGCACACAATGTTACCATTGGTACGTTTCGTCTTTGATTCTCCGTCGATTTTTGTATTGTTTTCTTAACTTCGCGTCAATTGTCAATGAATGTTTTAACGTCAGCCATCTTAACGTAAATTGCTAGCCTCCATCAGCTGTTAGCGTGGTAGTACATATTGGCTACATAGCACTGTAGTTCCAAGCTAGTCCGCTTATCTGTCATTAAAAAAAATAAGTATAGGATAAGTTTTATTTTCAGGGGCATCTTATCTCTACTCGAGAATACGAAGTGATAGAACGTTAGCAGTGGTGTCAAACAATTTGTAACCAACAAGAATATGACTAAATTGAGCAACAATCAACAACCAGCAAGTTAATTTAGAAAAATTGAATTTGAGTGTAAAGAAAATTCACAATATTGATACATATGGCAGAGCAATAGCAAAGGATATCTTTCGTTCAACATCCCATCCCGAGATACGTATTCTTGCATAAAAATTGCGACAGAGCCTATCCCGATTTTTGTAGCTGGTTTAAACTTTCGTCACAAATTACACCTAGAATTTGAACCAGAGTCTGTTACACGGAATGCCGACGATCCGGCTGTTGATATTTTGCTACAGGGAAGTTATATGAAGTCCTTTTATGTTGAAATATTACCTACTTCGGTGATTTTTAATTTTAGCAGCAGAACTATGTACTCGTCTAATATTTCATAGCTGTACTCCGATGAAAGAAAATCCGTGTATTACCCAAGAGAATTCAACACACACACAGTGCATATACACCCTAAGGGCAGAGTCGATCCCTTTCTGTGGACATGAATTGCGTACTCTCTTCGTCTACCAATTTACCGCATGGCTGGTAGCCTGACTCACAGGAGCGCATCCAACTGCCGTATGAAATGGGTAAATATACTACAAAGCACACAAAACTTAGTGACAAGTTAATGATTGGGCGGTGCGCTATATTTCACCTCTATAGCCTAATACGTGTCTACTTTAAGTACCATAAAATAGAATAAATAACAGCACAGCCTTCCACGAAGCAATCCGCAATTCGCTGCATGACCTTTAAACTGATGGGACATACAGTATGTAACAAAAATTTACAGTTAAAATCGTTTTTTTCCTGCAAAACGTTGACACAAATCCCATGAACATCATGGTTCTAAAATATTAAGTCTATTGCATACCTACAATTAGAACGATTTGATCTTTCCATTTTGTTTTACGTCTTCTTTAAGGTCCCAAACCTGTGGAGTAACGGACAGCTTGTCTGGTCGCGAAACCAGATGGCCCGGGTTCGAATCCCGGTCGGGGCAAGTTATCTGGTTGAGGTTTTCTACGGGGACCTGCACTCATATCCCCATGAATCTCCCTAATTACTCTAAATTAATTAAAAATTACATCTCTCCCCCCCTCTTCGTAATTGAGCCACCATAAAGCCAAATGGCTTGTCTCTAAATTGAGACGATTCAACAAGGCTCATGACAACAATCACCTCCTACATAATAGCCAAATTGGCTAGTCTCATATATGAGACAACTCATCCTGCCTAAGGTATTCCCTGGTTTTCCTAAGGCGTAAGACAAATGTCGGGATGAGCCCTATAAGAAATGGGCCACGGACCTATATGCCCTTCCTCATATATATTCCCCTTTATTATAAACGATGTATGCCCTAGTTCAGAACCTATAAATTGTCTATTAAATATACGAGGTCACTCAATTAGTCGCAATTTGAAAGGACAGGGACCTCTCAAATTGCAGATTTAGATTTCACGGCGCTTCTTCCGACGGCCTTCACGTGCTTTGTCATCGAACAACAGATGACGGCGTCTTGCCATCCTAACGGCAAACACCAGCCATCTCCTCCTCTCCCCGTTCCGTGATCACTTGATCAAATCTCAGTCCCCCTCGCGTATGTGGTACCTAAGAGGTTACGTCCAATTTCGGCTTCCCCTTCAAAATTTTCTAGAGCTCCTTCAGTGGAGCAGCGTAACCCGGAGTGAGACTAGTGGCCAACAGGCTTGGAGCTCACATATTTAGTTTTGTACAGCCCCCAACCTCTTGCAAGGACGCGTTTTGCGTACCTTTTAAATATGTCCTCCCAATTCTCTTTCGATTTTTCGATTTTTTCGACGGGGTTTTCCCTCAACCCAATACGAGCAAATGCTGGGTAACTTTCGGTGCTGGACCCCGGACTTATTTCACCGGCATTATCACCTTCATATCATTCAGACGCTAAATAACCTAGATGTTGATACAGCGTCGTAAAATAACCCAATAAAATAAAAATAAATTCTTTAAGGTTATTACTAAGATTCGTGTGAAGTAGCTGCATCGGGATAGGGAACCTCGGTCCGTGAGTGTTGTATATAAACATTAACTAGTTGTCAGTGTCTCCCAATCGACATTAGTGACGACGTACTGCAGCCGTGGCGAAAATGCAATCATGCTCCGAGCCACTGTGTAACCTGCAACGTGCATAGCGTCTATGGAGGGAGGCGGACACCCGAAGAGGAAGTGAAGCAACTGTCTGCATTATTAACGGATTTTCATTTTCCTTACGTCAAGCACTTAAATATAATTTTAAACAGTACAAGGCTACAAACTAATATTTAGTAAGTGTAACGAAGAAAGAAATGAACAATAAAACATAGGACACATTATCACAACGTAAAATTAACTGTCTTCAGAATGTCTCTGCGACAGAGTTTCAAAATCAGGAATTATGTCACTTACTGCCAATCGTAGATGATCACGAAGGTATTTGTCTGTCAGTCGTGATCCAAATTAGGTTTTTGCTATTTTCATTGTTGAAAATAATTTTTCACAAACGTAAGTTGTAGCGAACATGGCTTCAACAGAGCAAGCGAAAGAAGGAAGCTTCGGATATTTATTTTTTGGCAAAGATTTGAACAGTTCAACATTTGTCAAGTCCTTACATCTAGCTTTCATTGTAGCATTACATTGTAAATCTGTGAGTTTAAATTGAAGATCTAACCGCATTATTCGTACATCTGCTGAAAAATGATAACCTTTTAATGTTTCATGAGTAACATGTAGTATAATGCCGTTTTATGTTATACAACCGTTTTACTCGTAATACTTGTGAACAAATCATACATTTAATATTTTCACCATATTGGCAGCAAAAAATGCGTCCTCCCATCCTACTTGAAACTTTCGCTTTTGGTTTCGAGAGAGACATTGCGACGATACGCCACTCACAGGTCAGAGACAAATACAAATGGAACGGAGTTTGATTCCTGTGAGTGAGAGAGAGGGGGTTGGGGGGGCAAGAGATATGCACAGCTATCATTGCGAGCCACAATGTGCTCGTGAGTTACATTTTCGCCACGGCTGACGTACTGTATATTCAGTTCCTATCGGCTGTACTGTCCATTCACTGTTGTTTAGCTAGGGGCTGGGGAGCACTCTTCCCAGCAGGTACAGTTTCAGCTAATGAAAGGGGGTAGTGTTTATTAGTCTGAAACAAGTCAAGACCCTATACTATACAGCTCTACAGCCTATCCTGTTACATCCACTTTATCCGAACCTTAATTATTCACGTAATTATTTTTAAAGGAGTGTGATTCTTATTCATTCTAGAAAATTTCTGATATCGGGTCGACCTGGTTGGCGCAGTTGGTATAGAGCTGACCTATGCCCGAGATTGCGGTTCGATCCCAGGCCAGCTCGATAGCACTTAAATGTGCTTAAATGCGACAGGCTCATGTCAGTAGGTTTACTGGCATGTAAAAGAACTCCTGCGGGAAAAATACCGGCACACCGGCGACGCTGATATAACCTCGGCAGTTGCGAGCGTCGTTAAATAAAACATTTATATTTCTAAGGATAGGATCCTGCAGTAATTTACGGTTTTATTTATATTCTTCCTCATTATCAATCGCTGTGGAGTCTGACCGTGAAACCAGTGGGCCAGATCAAATCCTGGTTGCGACAAGTTACATGGTTGAGTTCCCCCCCCCCCCAGGATTCTCCCTCTATGCCTTAGCAAATGCTGGGTAACTTTCGGCGCTGAACCCTGGACTCATCTAACTAGCACTACCACTACCATCTCGCTCAGACGCTAGATAACCATACTTGCCTACAAATGACTTTTATATAATCCAGAAGTTCATTGCCGCCCTCATATAAGCCCGCCATCGGTCTCTATCCTGAGCACGTGTCTAGCAAGATATCACACCTTCCTAAAGTCCATTTTAATATGATCCTCCCATCTACGTCTCGGCCCCCCAAAGGTCTTTTTCCCCTCAGGTCTCCCAACTAACAATCTACACGCATTTCTGAATTCGTCCATACGTGCTACATGCCCTACTCATCTCAAACGTCTGGATTTAATGTTCCTAATTACAGTATGTCAGGTGAATAATACAATGCGTGCAGTTCTGTGTTGTGTAACTTTCTCTATTCTCCTGTAACTTCTTCTCTCTTTAGCCCCAAATATTTTCCTAAACACCTTATTCTTGAACACCCTTAACTTCTGTTCCTCTCTCAAAGTGAGAGTCTAAGTTTCGTAACCAAACAGAACAACCGGTAATATATCAGACTTTTATGTGATGAAGGATGAGTGGAACGGAGAAAAATTCTCTCCGGCACCGGGAATTGAACCCGGGTTTTCAGCTCTACGTACTGACGCTCTATCCACAAAGCCACGCCAGATTCCCATCCCGATGTCGGATTGAAACCTCTCAGTTTAAGTTCCACCTCTTGGGTTCCCTCTAGTGGCCTACCCTCATCCACTGCGTCGTAGAAGTATGACAGTGGCAGAATGTCCACACATGTGCAGAGGTGCACTCGTTATGAGTGACTAAGTGGCCGGGATCCGACTGAGAGGATTCAATCCGACATCGGGATGGGAATCCGTTATGACTTAGTGGATAGAGCGTCAGCATGTAGAGATGAAAACCCGGGTTCAAATCCAGGTGTCGGAGAGAATTTTTCTCCGTGCCACTCATCCTTCATCATATGATGACGCAGAATTTCTGCACGGAAATATCATATATACTTAGCTATAGTCGCGACGCTGTTATTCCCGGCGTGACTCCTCCTCTTTGTTTACGTCTTATGAAGTGAAGGCTCTATAAAGCCTAGGTAGGTAGTATCGTTCGCCATTTTTGTTCTTTCGTTGCCGAGCTACCACGAGGAATCTATTTGCCACACCGTTAAACATTATCATGTCGTAGCTCCTATGATAATAAATCAAACGCACTGTAGTTTAGCAAATAATTGAGCGGCAAATAATGTCTTCATGTGCTTTCTATGAACGCCAACGAAAGAGCCAAAATGGCGGGCGATTATATTAAGTATTTATCGAGCCTTAAGAAATGAATAACGTCTTAATAAGCGAATCACAAGACGCACACGTTTAAATGTAGCCGACCTGCAACGCGATTGGCTGCCGGAAATTAGAGCGACGGGACTATACATCGTAAATAATAGACTGTTTTCTATTTTCTGATTTTGAGTTTTAGAATAAGCTTACACCTAATAAATAATATTTTTGAACTATAACTCCACAAATTCAAGTCAGTTATGTACGCCTATTCACCAGGTAGAACACCATTTCCATCAACTGTTTTATGATTCACGCAAGTGATTTATACAGCATTTTGTTTTTATTTTATTTCCTTCACAATAGGATAAAATTATTAGTTTTGCATAATCCGTCTATTACGCTGTTAAAAGATTCGAGAATGGCCGCTTCGGAGATGATATTGAAAGGATACCATAGTCCAGAGAAAGGGTAAAGTGTATAGTTTATCTCGTACAGTACATGAAAACTAACAGTTGTTTTTATGATGGACTCGAAGCAGGTCTCCTGGACGCTGTTCTAACAATCCACACACTTGTGCGATTTGTTACATTTATACACTTCACTACATTGTACTCAATAATCTGTTCACTACAGACAACACGAAATAACATTCTTCCAGAGAGAAGACGAACTGAAGTTTGAGACTTGTTTGAACATGTTCCGACAAGTTCCGAGACTCTTTTACCCCCTACATCTCTTGTCAAGTGTTACCAGATGCATGTTCAGGACTGTAGACTGCTTTGGGTTCAGTAGGAACACCATGAACAGAAGGTCAGACACGAACAGTTTCTTATATATTTACTAAAGAACTGATAATTATATCGTAGGTAGGAAGTTCGTGCAAAAACAGTAAATTTCAGTTGAGTACAGCAAGGAGTATAGTTGTCACCACCGTCTCGCCTTGCTACCGCTACCCAGTTCACATAAACAACGCATAGTATAATTCTGTGGAACTGTGTACACTAATAGTCGTGAAAAGGTTGAAGAATATTGTTAGTTTATATGAATACTCGTAGTTTAGGTTCTGAACAAAGTGAGTTATTCTGTTGTTATTGTGTTATTTACGTAACGTTAATATTATGCATGATTTAAAAAAAAAAAGAAAGGAAAATCATCTGTTTTTAAATAAGTATGCAAACAGGAGTGTGTGAAACTTTTTTTCTCGGATTATTCTTCGTTAAATATGGTTGAAAAACAAGTTTATTTATCAGCCGTCAATACTTGTTTGTTTTGCTGGTCTGTTGACGTCTCGTGCTTCTGCGCTACTATGCATTCGGTTGCGTTACAAAGTTCATTCAACATCAGAATTACGATACGAACTTCCTAGATGTCACTACAATAGAAATGAAACTTTTCTTAATAACAATAATGGGTTTAATGATATGTTGCACATATGAGATACACTATTAGATTCACAAAGTAGTTGTTCACCTGATAATAATAAGAAATACTGTATCATAAATTCTTGTGATGTAGAACGAAACAGAAACAATATTGAACTCTGATGAACACTTGTTGCCATTTTCTCAGTTCATATATATATATTTTTTTTTCTTCGTGTTATGTGTGTCATATTCTTAAACTCGTATGTCTACTTTGTAGAACACATGCTGCAGAAAACACTGCAAAATTTCATGTAAATTGATTCAGTAATTTCAGAGAAAAATTCTCTTAAATCTGAAAAATATAAATATACGGAAAACTGCATTTAAAAATAATGATGTATGAATTACTTGTGCAGTCAAATTTAAAGAGATAATTTAAAAGACTTATCTGCAGAGAAACTCTCCTCAATATATATAATTATACTGTTTTAAAAAGCAAGTTTTGTACTTTTTTTAAAAACGAAAAATAAAAAATCGGATTTTTGACCCCTAATCACTACCCGGTCCCCTTCAAAGATATCTCCAATTTTATGATCGTGTAATCGAAGTTTCTAACCGCGAGAAAAGTAAGAAGTAAAGATATAGCAAATTGAAGAAACTGAAATAGTTCCGGAAGTTCTCAATAGGTGACACTATTATTTGGACGAGTTAATAAAGTATTTGGTGAAATGTTGATGTAGATTAAGTATAAAATATTCTCATAATTCACAGTACAAGCAGTTAGTACTAAATCTAATGCTTTTTTTACTGTTAGCAGAGGGGAATGAAATTTTGAATTTCATAATGCGGGTGTATTTTTATACTATTGGCGACAATGACTGTTACTTTCGCCATCTTTTCATAGAAGTAATAACTAAGGAAAAAACATTTACACGAACAAATTATCGATCACTATCGATTAGTAGGAGTCAGGTCTCTTTGTACACTAGTGTTCATACGGCATATCCAGAGTTCAGTAACGTAATTGCATAATTGGTTACTTTTATACTGGGATGAAACACTTACGTACAACAATAATAATAATAATAATAATAATAATAATAATAATAATAATAATAATAGTAATAATAGTTTTATTTTCCCTGGCAGAGTTAAGGCCATCAGACCTTCTCTTCCACTCAACCAGGATCAAATCACATACAGAAAAATATATACCGGTGTACAAATATTAACAAATATTAACTTAAAAATAATAATAAACATAATTAAGTAAAAAAGAGAGATTGAATACATATACACAATCAGTATTAACTTTAAAATAATAATAATAATAATAATAATAATAATAATAATAATAATAATAATATATAATAAAAAAGAGACTAAATATATAATCACAAACAGGAAAATACATTCTAGTATACAAGTATTAACTTAAAAAAAAGAATTAATACATATGAATATAATCTCACAACTAAAGGAATAGTACAATTAGTATGATCAGCACAGCACGTGTTACATTGAGACAATGACAATTACCTAGATATTAGTGTTAATGGGAAAATAAAATAATGACTGTAAAATAATAATAATAATAATAATAATAATAATAATAATAGTAATAATAGTTTTATTTTCCCTGGCAGAGGTAAGGCCATCAGACCTTCTCTTCCACTCAACCAGGATCAAATCACATACAGAAAAATACATACCGGTATACAAATATTAACAAATATTAACTTAAAAATAATAATACACATAATTACGTAAAAAAGAGAGATTGAATACATATACACAATCAGTATTAATTTAAAATAATAATAATAATAATAATAATAATAATAATAATATATATAATAAAAAAGAGACTAAATATATAATCACAAACAGGAAAATACATTCTAGTATACAAGTATTAACTTAAAAAAAAGAATTAATACATATGAATATAACCTCACAACTAAAGGAATAGTACAATTAGTATGATCAGTACAGCACGTGTTACATTGAGACAATGACAATTACCTAGATATTAGTGTTAATGGAAAAATAAAATAATGACTGTAAAATAATAATAATAATAATAATAATAATAATAATAATAATAATAATAATAATAATAATAATAATAATAATAATAATAATAAATAAAAATTATACCTAAAAAACTAATTCTGTGCATTTAAAATATTTCTAAACAGCCTATATATATATATATATATATATATATATATATATATAAGTTTTCCTTTACATAAATAAAAGTTTTAGTTAAGATGCTAGTTTATTTATGTTTATCTTTTAAAACCCTTGCCTCTTTACCAACAGATCACGTGACGTAGACAGGACAGAAAGGAAGGAACTTACAATTGCCCATATTTTGTATCTCCGTCTACAGTAACTGTGTATCTTTCCGTTTTAAAAATCTGAATGATATCTCGGAGACGGAATACTTGTGCATTATGAACGCTAAATACGTAAAATATCATATTTAGATTCTCTTTCAGGAATGGAATACGAATAATTGGATGCGCACAGATATATAAACTTATACGCTTTCAAGAACGATAATTTTACCTCTGGAAGATATGATATATAACCTCATTTCAAACCGTTATTAATTTTTCCATCTTCTCAGAGAAATAAAGATGAGGAACCTTGTTAAGTGAAGAAGAGATGAGATACAGCCAGACAAAGTCCCAAAGAATCAAGGTATGTGTAGACTTCATTTCGCCCTGGGTTCTGAGAAAAATGAGGTAAAATCTCCGTCCTTGTTACACATCATCATCACACATACTGGTGACAACTTATTCTGGACGAATTTTTCAATTATATTCCCACACAATGTACTTCATAGCGTCTCCATTCTAGGCTATGAGGAATATGACTTCTAAGAAGGGATTTATTATGTAAAATGAAATAATAATTCTATTTTTATTATAATTTATTCCCTCAAGCAAGTGTCAGATTATGATATAAATGAAGAGATCTTTGAGAATTTTGCATGCGTTTTATAGCACATGTCACGCAGTATCATAATTATAGGCGTATGAATTTTCTTTGAATACTTTCTAATTTATTCGAATAAATTTTAACAGAATTCCAGACTGCAGATGCATATTCGATTTTCGGTCGAACTAATGGATAAGTGCAAATTTCCCTAAATTACCATAAAAAGATATAAATTCCCCTACAACTACTCCACGTCATCTACCTGCAAATGATAAATTCCCCTAATCGGAGTAAGGTTATAACATGAAGATTATCGAATACACACAGTTCAACCAAAGGAACATGTCACAATCTTTTGCTCAACATCGATAACAGCGTCGGGAATAATTCTATTTAAGAACCGGAACAATAAATAAATAATGTTGGTAACGCCACTAATCGATTAAAATGTATCGATACTGAGGTAGAAATAAAATGCTAAGAAGAGGACAATTTTTAGAAATTCCAAATTTTATTTCGAAAGGTCTTTAGCGAGTGATGAAAAAAATTGGCGGTGCACCAAGAGAAAATATATTGCTTTTTTTTTTTTTTTTTTTTTTTTCAATTTTAGGCCCTGAAAATAATTTGATTTCATGTAATGAGGGTCATAATCTGACCTCGCCATTTCCAACCCACGATCGTATAGTTTATGATGCATTTGCCTTAGCGTTTCAAATTCTGGTTGCGTGGTAAGAACAGGAGATCGCGTAATGATCTATACTAATAATAAATCTATAACCGAAATTTTTCTGATAATTTTCGCTTCTCCAAAAATAATTTGTGTTAACATACCCATATAATTAATCATCCTGAAACCGAAAATCTCTTTTTTGAAATTTTTGTTTGTATATCGGTCTGTCTGTCTATCTGTCTGGATGTTTGTTACCTTTTCACGCGATAATGGTTGAACCGATTTATATGAAAATTTAATATAAATTGACTTCGTTGTAACTTAGATGTTAGGCTATATGTCTTTCAAAATACTTTATTTAAAAGGGGAGGTTTATAAGGGGGTCTTAATTAAATAAATCGAAATATCTCGCTTATTAATGATTTTTATGAAATATTTTACTTAACAAAAGTTTCTTTCAAAACGATTTCCGATAAGTTTTATTCTATGCAAAATTTTGATAATACTAATATTACTATGTTGTACCGAAGTACATAATATTTCCGTGTAGGAGTTCTGCATTGTCATATGGCGAGATATATCTGTTTTAAAATAACAATGATTTTTTTCATATCATGGCCAAGTCAGATTAATATACGAGTAATAAAGATAAAACAAATGACTCTTCATTTATTTAAGGCGGCCTTGGAGTTTCTAAATTAGTCTTGAATATTTTACGCTGGTGGAGAAGTTATTATTAAGGACTTCTGAGAGTTGTAGTTTAGACGATTCTAATAGGATGATGCTTTTGGACACGATTTTAAAATTAGAATCAATGAACAGAATATCTTCCAATAGCTGTTCAGAAGGCAATGATTTTACAGCTGCAACAGCGGAACTGTCTGCGCTATCCAATGCATCAATTACCTCCATTATTTTGCCGTAATATTATGCATAATAATTAACAGCATCCAACCACGTTTTCCAACGGGTCAAGACTGGCTGCGGGGGTAAGGGTATTCCAGGAGAAAATATTATTTGCAACAGCAACACTCTCATTGTGGCATGTTTGATTGAATTTTTGTCTGCACTGAACAAATGTTAAGCTTTGACTGTTTCAACCACAGGAATGCAAAAACAAGTGCTTACATAGGTATACATTAGCTGTAGCTGCTGTATCTCTTTTGACCGGTCACAACTCTTTAACATGAACTGCTTATACTACGAGAACGGGCGGTCGCTCACCTCTTCTATACTACCGTACATCGGCAACCTGATTGCATGCTGCTTGTGGCAATTCAACGAAGTCTAGTAATAACACATTCATAGTTCTAAATACAACTTTGAAAGTAATTCAGGAGCAAACGATTTATAATTGATAATAAATTAATTATTAACTAACAATAACAAAGCTGTATTTGAAAATATTACAGATTTAAGTCAATTACATTTATTTATAACAAGTGCAGCGAAACTCGCGGGTACGGCTAGTAGTAGTAGTAATAATAATAATAATAATAATAATAATAATAATAACAGCAACAACAATAACAATATTTACTATAAAATTTGCATTTGTCATTCCGTCAAATAATTTTTCTGTAGATTACAGTAACTGGCTTTCAGTTATCACAACTCTTACCTCACTGCAGCTTCTAAAAATACGTCGGGAATTAAAGACCAAGAACAGAAAAGAAAATGAGATGGCTTTTAGAAGTTATTCACTTTTATATGTATCCTTCCGACTTCAAACTACAAAAGAGAGAAAAGAATGGAACTCTGTTTTATAGTTGAAGTTTCGTGTAGAGTGAGAGACCAGCAGGAGGAGAAGAAGAAGATGTAGAAATGCAAATTTCTCGCTATACTTTAAAGAGATTTTCTTTCTACGGGCCAGCATCGCGAGGTCACAAAAAGCATAACCTTTGAATTCATTCCTTCAAGGAATATTTATTGTACAGAATAAAGAACAGTATTGTTCCGTCAAAATAATTTAAACAATGCTCGTTGCTTGTTCCATTCACTGGCTAAGAACAGCACGCCTCTTTGTTAAAAGGAATTGTTAAATTCTGTGCAATAGCATACACGATAACTAGGAATTTCCAACGCTTTCCAGACGATTTCTGACATTTCACTACAGTTTGTAACACAGTCAATGATGGAAGAATAATTTGAAGTTCTTCAGATCATATCTTAAATGATTTCCTGCTGCTTATCAGGGTTTGGATCCTGGATCTTTTTGCTTATTAGTTAATACGGGTACAGTACATCAGTTATTCATAGATTTCAAAAAGGCATATGACTCGGTTAAGAGGGAAGTATTATATGATATTCTTATTGAATTTGGTATTCCCAAGAAACTAGTTCGATTAATTAAAATGTGTCTCAGTGAAACATACAGCAGAGTCCGTATAGGTCACTTTTACCTGATGCTTTTCCAATTCACTGCGGGCTAAAGCAGGGAGATGCACTATCACCTTTACTTTTTAACTTCGCTCTAGAATATGCCAGTAGGAAAGTTCAGGATAACAGGCAGAGTTTGGAATTGAACGGGTTACATCAGCTTCTTGTCTATGCGGATGACGTGAATGTGTTAGGAGAAAATACACAAACGATTAGGGAAAACACAGAAATTTTACTTGAAGCAAGTAGAGCGATCGGTTTGGAAGTAAATCCCGAAAAGACAAAGTATATGATTATGTCTCGTGACCAGAATATTGTACGAAATGGAAATATAAAAATTGGAGATTTATCCTTCGAAGAGGTGGAAAAATTCAAATATCTTAGAGCAACAGTAACAAATATAAATGATACTCGGGAGGAAATTAAACGCAGAATAAATATGGGAAACGCGTGTTATTATTCGGTTGAGAAGCTCTTATCATCCAGTCTGCTGTCCAAAAATCTGAAAGTTAGAATTTATAAAACAGTTAAATTACCGGTTGTTCTGTATGGTTGTGAAACTTGGACTCTCACTGTGAGAGAGGAACATAGGTTCAGGGTATTTGAGAATAAGGTGCTTAGGAAAATATTTGGGGCTAAGCGTGATGAAGTTACAGGAGAATGGAGAAAGTTACACAACACAGAACTGCACGCATTGTATTCTTCACCTGACATAATTAGGAACATTAAATCCAGACGTTTGAGATTGGCAGGGCATGTAGCACGTATGGGCGAATCCAGACATGCATATAGAGTGTTAGTTGGGAGACCGGAGGGAAAAAGACCTTTAGGGAGGCCGAGACGTAGATGAGAGGATAATATTAAAATGGATTTGAGGGAGGTGGGATATGATGATAGAGACTGGATTAATCTTGCACAGGATAGGGACCGCTGGCGGGCTTATGTGAGGGCGGCGATGAGCCTTCGGGTTCCTTAAAAGCCATTTGTAAGTTGTAAGTTAATACGCCTACAGTCTGGACCGGATAGTGTCCCTTTGCAAGGGTTAGGAAATATCTCTCTCTTTCACGCACATACGCACACAGGTACACACTCACTAGGGTTGCCAACCCTCTCATAATTCCCGGGATCTCCCGTATTTGCCCCTAATTTTTAACAGACTCCTGGCTCGCATATTAGTCTTTTCTTCGAGTATTCTTGTCCCTTATTTTTGCATAATGTAAAAATTTTTATTCCAAACATTTGATTTCACAGTGAATGATGATTGATTATAAGATGCATTTTGTCGTCCAAGAAAGGCATTAAAATGTGCAGTCTTTATAGAAATGGGTTTTATTGCTCACTAGTCTAAAATCAAACCGTGTCAATGTTAATAAAAAAAACTGACTAGTTTTGTTCTACGCATATCAAGTAGTAATGTTCATACAAAGAGGGTGTTTCATCTCATGAACAATAATTGAACAGATGTTCGAAACTTGACAACGACACATTTAATCAAATCAAAGCATGCGTGTACATGTAGATCTGTAATTATTTCTCTCACAATTTTAGATACCTAATACGTAATTACATATTATTTATAGAGTCATTGTTTAATGTTTTAATACACCTCCCTATATCAATTGATGCTGGTGTGAATTTTTATTTCATCACGATAAAAACTGCATTGAATGACGCAAGTCTATCATTCAGTCGATGCATTGCGTGAATACGAATACCGATTTGAAGCGTAATAGAAACTCACACATAATATTGCAGCTAAATAATTGAATGCACAGGATTATTTCATAGTCGTTGTTTGTGTGCAAAGTAATAAATATTTGATTTATTTTCCACAATAAAAATTGTTATGAATGGTTTATTCTTCTATCTCGTTTAATTTAACTCATCGCACGTCTAAATATATCATTTTACGTCCAAATAATAAAGTTTCATTCCATGCAATATTTCCGTCTATTGACAGAGTGTGACGTCATGTTTATAATATTTATGATGTGGAGAAATCGATACTGAAATCGATTAATATTTCAGCCTCGCATTATGACATTAATACCCGACAAATGACGGAAAACAATATAACCCGCATCGGTTTCTGGTTTTAGAGACGGACGTGGTTTTAGTTACCATAACAACTGAAGTACTAAATAAATGAGCGGATAGACAAAACTAATGATGGGTTTAACGTGCATGGATTTATTGGCACCAATATCTATTGGCGCGCAAGTAAAAACAACTTTCACATGTAAACTTTCACTGGCGTGCAAGTTCATACACTATATGCAATATTTGGAAAAGTAGGGACATTCTAACTTTTCAATGAGCCAGTGACGACACATGCACATGGACATTTCTGTTGCACGTGCTAGAGTCGATTTCTAAAACACGGACGAAATCGTGGTTCCAAACCTCGGCTCTTAAACCATGATCGAGGTCTGAATCCTTATGCGTTTTCTAAAACGAAGTCGAGACGCGGCTTGAGAAGAAACCAAAGTTCGTGAGTTTTATATATGGCAACGCAGCTAAGAATCGATTTTTATTCCTGATAAACAGTCGATATTAGAAAGAAATGAACATCGGGATTAATTTTTTTATTGAATTGCAGTAAGTCACATTCTTTTGTTCTCAGCTAAGATGTTGTTGTGTTTTAGTAATATACGTTACAAGAGCGGTATGTTGACGTTTTCATGTTCGAGGAAAAAATTGAAAAAGCGAAACGTAGTTGAGCTTTTTTAATTTCCGAGAACATGAAAACAAACATACCGCTCGGGTATCGTACATTATTTTGTGCGAAGATCGTTTATTACATACCTGAAAGACGAATTTCTAATTAGTTGCAATTAAATCTTCATGTTGGTTTCTGTTTAATGACGGCAACTTCGGAAAACCAAAATATCTTTCTTCAACTTTGTTGCTATAAAATGTTTTCTGTGTTTACTATACTCCAGCAGGTCGTGATATACGTCTGTTTTTTTTCCCCCAGTATATAAATGCGAAATTAAAACAAACGGTAAGGTTATGTAATGATTTATTTTTCATTTTAATATTTTAACAATATTATTTATATAACATATTGCAGTAATAACATCCGCATCTGGAATCTTGTTGGTTTTTTCACGGCTTCCTTAATGTTACTTGTATCAGGAATGCAATAAGTTTCGTGGAGTAGTAGAGTTTACTTAATTTTTGCAAATATTTAAAAACAATAATTAACATTGCAATTTAGGTGAAATTGCAGTGGTAAGCTTCCAATTTATAATTATTGCTATGTTAAACGTCTCTAAAAATAATATGTTAAAAGCCTAAAGCAGTAAAATGAATGTCGCGCTTAAGCGGTAAGAAGAGGGAAATTGTTATGTGTGTTACGTTGGGAATACTGAATGTGGTATTTCACACTTACCGCGTATTGGCTCTGTGCGGAAAACAAGCAAATACGCACGATCTCGCACAAAATAATTTAAAGAATATAGGCTATGTGTGTTTAGTACTAGCATTACTTAGTATTTAATAGGGAACGGATTTTTAGGTACCAGAATGATATTAACTAGATAATAGCACAAGTCGAGCGTTTAAATTGTAGTTCATCATTTGTCGATAACTACTACCAACATTAACTACCTGAAAAGCGGTTTTTTTTTTTACCTTGGGGATTTAGTGAAGTGAATTTTTAATGGCAGGCAGAGTAACTATCTCATGCCCCCATGTTTTAGATTGCTACCAGTGCACTTCATTAGAACCAGGTACCCAGCTTCGAAGCCGTTAGCCCTGTGAACTTACAATATATTTATGTTCCCCTATTATCATAATTCAGGGTTGTTATCTAAGAAATTAGCAAGTTCTTTGTGATAGTGGAAGAGAAAGAGTGGGGGAAGGGAAGTGGTCCGTGGCCCATTTCTTTTAGGGCTCATCCCGACATTTGCCTTATTGCTCAAGGGAAACCACGGATAAATATTAACTGGATTAAAATTTCAATTATAACTAAAATGTAGTATGGTTGTATTTTCACATATAATTGGACTATTACGTAGAAAGCCCCAATAGTATAAAACTTAAAATAAGACGACAAAATCACCTTTGCTTCAGATTCTTGTAGGCCCACATCATTTTCGATTATTAAATAAAATGTCCAAAACTACTGTAAACCTAAGAATTAAGTTAAATCGTCTTATAAACATAACGGTATAATTAATATAAAATACTGTATTTTACTTCCCTCAAAGCAACAAAGTGTAAAAAAGTTGTCAACCTGCCACCTCTTGCATTTCGTTGCAGATTATTATTCAGCATTCTTGCTAAATTTTGCGTTGATCCCTTCGAAAATCGAAATATTCGTCTGAAATTATTGTCGTTGCATAGTTACAAAGAATTATTTCTGTCCCTCATCACTCTAATCGGGGGATTTAATACCCGTAAAGAGAAATTTCCCTTTAATAATCATCCAGCTGATCTACTTCCTCCATCTTGTATACATGAAGCCGTAGTTTTGAACCTACCCCAGCCGTGGTCTCTGGTTCAGACCATGGTTTCGAGCCATGGCTCAGAAAAATGAAAAAGACTTCGTTTTATAAATCCAAACGCGGTTTAAAGCCATAGCCGTGGTCTATACCTCGTTTTAGAAATCGACCCATAGTTTCTCATCGGCTCGCCAGTATTCTACAGCACATAGTATGCTGATGCCTTTGCATCAAGTTTTTTTTTTTTTTAATTTTGATTTATAAGAATGAGTAAGTGGAATTATGAGATACGGTGAAGTATGAAGAATACCATTGGTTGTGGGATCTAAACTCTAATCTTTATAAAAAATAGAGATGCCAAAATAGACGCTAATGAAGATATGGCAAAGGCAATGAAAATTGATGGATTTGAAGTTCCCCAGGTGAAAGCAAAAACACAACTCATACGAGATACGTACACTCTGGAAGTAAGGAAAGTATCAAGAAGCATGAAATCTGATGCTGGGTCAGATGACATCAACAGACCTAAAGTAACATGGTTTCCAGTTGCTGATAGGATTTTGCACCAAGTGGTACGAATGAGAGAAAGATAGTCTTCAGAAATTTTGAGAACTTTGTATAACATCGACATGAATATCGTACTCGAAGACAAAAGTCTATTTTCCCGTTAATTGAGCCTAAATGTCATACAAATGCAGCTCTTAAACATGGTGCTAGTTTCGGCCCAAGACTTTATAATAAAATTACAAACCATTTTCCAAATTTGAAATATTTTAAAATTGAAGCTTTTAAAAAAGAAATTTGTAAAATTATCCATGATATATAATATTAACAAATGTATTTTTTTGCCTTTTATTTCTGTCGACTATATTCATGTTTTTATTGAATATCATTTGCTTCTGTCGGATTGTCAATTTATATTAAATGTGTATTTTTCTCTCTTTTTCTCTTTCTTCTTTATTCTTGCTCTTGTGTTGTATTTATTGGTTTGAATTAAGTTACTTACTGTATTTAGTAAACTTTCCTTGTAAATTTTATGTTATATTGTTGACGAAGACCACACCGTACACGAGCCTGGCTCTTACGGTAGTGGCTAGAAACATTTTTGTTTTATAATTTTAATTTTTACTCACTAGCTAGCTATTTAAAATAAAATAAATAAAACATTACAATCTTAATTTATACACAATCGAAGACTGGAAATTCAAAAGGGGCTAAGTAAGTGACATCTACTGAAAAATGAGATTTTGATGTATGTACGCTATTTACTTATGTAATTACTATACTCATTCATTTATTCATAGTTCTCTATCTAAGGATAGGTCTTTCACTGCAAACACAGCAATTTATAGTATTCCCTATTTTCAGGCCTTCCTCTTAATCTCTGCATGTGATCCATGCATCTTAATGATAAGTATCTATCATCTGATATCTTCTTCTGCCCCGAACTCTTCACCCATTCACCAATCCTTCCAGTGCATCCTCCAGTACGCAGTTTCTTCTCAGCCAGTGACAAACCCGCTTCGTCGTAACGTCTGGTAGAGTTCCTGAGTAGCTCAGTTGCTATGGCGTTGGTACGTTAAACCAAAGGTTCTGGGTTCGATACCCGATACCGGAACAGTTTTTCCCTCGAAATTATTCATACTTACAGGCTGTATAACTCCTGCCACCCTAATTTGCACTTCGAAATGAATTCATTTTTCTCTTCGAAATTGTGTCTTTAGTAAACATACAAACACAATTCTGAATAAACTAGAAAGCGTAATCCATGGGGTTTTTTTTCCTCCCCATTCTGAGTAGCATGAGAGTCAGGAAAGGTGAAGATAGAAAAGGGAGCTAGAAAGAATTAAAGGCACGTGTGAGGGATAAACACCCCTGTACGTGAAGAGGGTGACAAGTGTGTGCGGGAACTGTTTGTGATGAGTCCCACATGAAGGTTATCATGTCCGAGCATTTAAAGTGGGAGGAAATTGATTTACCGCTAGGAATTCACTTCCCCTCTGCCATTTAATGCCATTAGCTTTAAAAATAATTTCGCAACTTTTTAACACTTAGTGCAGAAATCATTAGTGTGGAAACGCGCGTTCTACCGAGACTCCACAACCTGTGGCAAGCGAAACGTAATACATATTTGTATATTTCATGTCAGTAATTACATCCGTGTAATGTGGAGGTCACAATTTTGCATACGGCGCCACAATTACATTCATTACATAGTACACACTTTCTTGCGTAACGCTGTATTATACTAAACTTCATACCTACTACTTTATTCTATTTTATTAAACAGATGTCCCATTTATGCCCACACTTCTACCTTTGACATACAGTTTTTATACCTAGTCACTGCTTTATACCATGAACTCGCTATTTTCCTTTGTCTTATTGCAATAATTTTCTTGAATAAGTGTCCGCCGAGTTAGCTCTGTGGTAGCGCGTCTTCCTCCAGACTAGCTGGCACGGGTTCGATTCCCGGTGGGGTCAGAAATCTTCATATACAATTTCTACTTCGGGACAAGGAGAGATGGCGGTGCACAACTTCTAATCACTAAGGCCCATATTCATAGATATTCTTAGCGCGGGCTTCCGGTGATGATCAGCGAACTAACATTTTTCGTATTCGTAAACCAGTGTTAGCGTTATTTATTTAATATTTGCTAATAATACTTACTTGCTTACTGGCTTTTAAGGAACCCGAAGGTTCATTGCCGCCCTCACATAAGCCCGCCAGCGGCCCCTATCCTGTGCAAGATTAATCCAGTCTCTATCATCATACCCCACCTCCTTCAAATCCATTTTAATATTATCCTTCCATCTACACTGGTGGCCGTAATTCTGGAAACTTTTTGTTTTTGTGCTGAATTATTATAACATCCATATTTATTCACAGATTTATACAATTTAAAATGTTACTCGTGACTGATCCGTTAATTATGGGGTTATAACAAAGGTATTATATTAAATTCTGAATATTTAATAATAAATCATCATTACTATGTCGGGAATTATGTTTTTGTCATTTAATATCTAAATATTTATTTCAAGTTTCATTATAATTTCTCATTATTTACTGCAATAAAAATTAGTTCATTGTTGATTTTAAGATTACTGTTGATCAGTAGGAGCACTGTTGATCAATTTTAGCATAAAATATGGACATTATGAGTGTGTTTCTATCATTAGTCTGACTTAAGATTTCGTTCGGTTAATATCTGATTGTTTTACCACAAACTTTATTGATAATTTTATCACAATGGCTCCAAGACAGGACTGGACACCTTCTAAACGAAGTAGGGCAGTCACAGTTCGCGAAGAAGGCTACACATTCAAGGAAATTGCAAGAAAACTTGGTAATGGTGCTACAATGTCTGGTGTTCAGAAGGTGTGGCAGAGGTACAAATCCACAAAATCTTGTTAAACAACACCTAGGACTGGTAGAAAAGCTTAAGTAAGTCCAAGAGATGTGAGTCAGATTTGTCGATTAGCATTGAAAGATCGAAGGAAATCTTCTAAAGAGATACGGGAAGTTCTACACAGCAGTGGACTTGGCATTTCGAAGGAAGTTATTTGACATTGGACTGAAAACAAGAGCACCAAGAAAAAAACCATTTCTCAACAAAAGGGAACCATAAAATCGTGTAAATGGGTGCAAAAATCATCAATCATGGACCGATAATAAGCGGGTGATCGTGATATGGAGTAATAAAACAAGGATTTCTATATTTGGAAGTGACGGAGTCAAATACGTTCGTCGCCGAAATGGAGAAGCTTTGAATCCTGAGTGCCTCATCGCAACTATGAAACATCCTGTTGCTGTCATGATCTGGGGATGCATGTCTAAGAATGGAGTAGGAAGACTTCAGATTGTTCAAGGGAACTTCAATGCGGAAAAATACATAAAAGATATTCTCGAAACGAAATTGATACCATCCATTGCCGACTTACACCCAAATTGTGATGACTTTGTATTTCAACAGGATGGTGCTCCATGCCATACTGCCAAGAGTGTTATGCAATGGCTTCAACAGAAGAACATCAAGGTGATAAAGTTGCCTGGGAATAGTCCTGACTTTAATCTAATTGAAAACTTGTGATCAAGGTTAAAAAGTTTGGTGTCTAAAAAAATCCCACCAACAAAACTCAATTGATTGAAGCCATTATCCACAGCTGGTTTCGGATCATCAGCAAGGAAGAACTGAAACGTCTAGTGGACTCAATGTCACGCAGAATTGATGCTGTCATTAAAAATAAATGTTATCCCACAAAGTACTAACTTTTATAGAGTGAATGAGAAAATAACACGAAAATGTTTCTAAGTTTTAATGTGTAAATATATGCTTTCTCATACACATTATGTTATAAAGTTAAGTATTTTCTTTAAAATAGAATGGACAATGTTTGTTTGATGCTTTCAGTCACGAGTAACATTTTAAATTGTATTAATATGTGAATAAAAACATATGTTTTAATAATTCAGTACAAACACAAAAAGTTTCCAGAATTATGGCCACCAGTGTACGTCTCGGCCTCCGCAAAGGTCTTTTTCCCTCCGGTCTCCCATCTATCACTCTATATGCATTTCTGGATTCGCCTATACGTGCTACATGCCCTGCCCATCTCGAACGTCTGGATTTTAAGTTCCTAATTATGTCAGGTGAAGAATACAAAGCGTGCAGTTCTGTGTTGTGTAACTTTCTCCATTCTCCTGTAACTCCATCCCGCTTAGTCCCAAATATTTTCCTAAGCACCTTATTCTCAAACACCCTTAACCTATGTTCCTCTCTCAGAGTGAGAGTTCAAGTTTCACAACCATAAAAAACAACCGGTAATATAACTGTTTTATTATAAATTCTAACTTTCAGATTTTTGGACAGCAGACTGGATGATAAGAGCTTCTCAACCGAATGATAACACGCATTTCCCATATTTATTCTGTGTTTAATTTCCTCCAGGGTGTCATTTATATTTGTTACTGTTGCTCCAAGATATTTGAATTTTTCCACCTCTTCGAAGGATAAATCTCCAATTTTTATATTTCCATTTCGTATTTACTAATAATTGTAACATGCAATGTAATATATACAGAAAAAACTTTAGCTCGCCCCTGAAAGAGTAGAACTCGTGCTCAGGGGCGGATTCCTGAATTGAAATTAATAATTATACAATAAAATTTGTCTTATGTCTACTATGCAATTATAGTATATAAATTTAAATTTACAATTTTTCAATCCATATATGATACGATATGAATCCTGTACAAGTAATCAGTCGATAACCGGGGCTAGTTTAGCACGCTCGTAGCGCGGGCTAGCGAAATATCTATGAATAGCACCGTAAATTATTAAATCCCAAATCTCTCCACAGTGCATATGAAGAGAAGGCATAATGTCACTGTTGATAGTGATTTGTCCGTTGGATGGGAACGTTAAGCCCTGGCGGCCCCCTTGGTGCTAATCGATAGGAGTAAGCTAAGTGCTGGCACCGGGTCTCCCCTTCTCCGTTCCTCAACTTCATCATCGTCCTCACTCATTCCCTACACTACACTTACACGAACACTTACACCTACACTCACCCTAGTACACGACATAGCTCTTCACAGATTTAGGCGGTCGGCGGTGGTCGTTGGGGCGCCAAAATATGAAGCGGTCGCCGGTCGTCGTCGTTGTTGCCCACGACGCCTTTCCTTGCCCTCGGCTGCCAGCTCCGTCGTATATGGAAAGTATCTCAAGAATGGCACTTTGATGTCAATAATTAACTACGTACACTGATTAATTTGGTCGCCAGCCTCCTCGAGATTACTCCGGTAGAGGATGAGGTTCCCAGGTCAGCTGCAAAAACGGTCGGGACATGGGGTTTGGGAGACGTGCTCGTAGATTGAAATGACGTAGGCGCACACCAGAAGTTGTTGGTAAGAACTATGAAAACGTTTATTATTACTAAGTGTTCGTTTCAGATTAGCAGAAATGCGCGTCCAAGTGTATAATTTACTGTTCTCACTTCCCACAAGTTGGTAGACTAATTTCTGAGTTCACTTAATTATATATATTTTGTACTATAAAATACCAGTAATATAACGGAGAGTTGATAACTTGATGACAATTTATTCCGAATGTAATAATAATGATGAGAAAAGAATCCAGACTTATAATGATGATACAACACACGACTTCTTACTAAACCCACTGAAAAATTCTAAGTCCGTAAATTGTTATCCTTCAGAGTTAGGTACGCCGAGAATATGTGGAGTGCAACCTCTCCGTACGCGTACTATATGCCTTCTGTGTCTCTGCCAAATCTACCCTCTACTTTCAACCACCAAACATACAATTTCGCCCTCCTATCTATATATCACGTGTCTCTATCAAGAATCCTGATTGGCCATGATTACACTTACGTCACTTAAGACGCGTTCTTCAAAAATTGTTCGTTAACTAGAACATCCCCTTACTTCCGGCGTCCTGACAATTCTCTGACATATACCAGATCATCTCTTTTGGAACCTGGCTTGGCATCATCTTACTGACCACCCGCAGGCAAAGTCCATACATTCCCTCATCAGTCAACTCCACGCCTGGACACATGTTTCCTGCCCGCGTAGCGTCGCTTCAACCTTCCTGTCCACCTGTTACTTCCGCCTCACATTCTGAAACTTCCTTACACGTCCGCGCTTCTTACTATCCATATGAGAATATTAACACGAAATACTAATCTAATGAAAATCTCCTTATCCTATACGAGGAACCGTCTCAAGATACACATCATGCATAACGTGGCCCGCCGAAATGGTGTGCAACTTGAAAATGGGTCACAGTCCTGCCAACTATCCGCAGTATGCGGAACCCGAATCACGTACCGGTAAGTGAAGTGGGTAGGCATTAAACATACACATATTTTTTTATTCAACTTCTCTCCCAAGTAATATTTATTTTCCAAATAATAATAATAATAATAATAATAATAATAATAATAATAATAATAAATTTACTATAGGCTACTGCTTATTCATTACTCAAACCATGCGAAATGCAGTCACAACGCACTAATAGCATATAAAGTCTTCGGACGAGCAGTTTTGCCTTACGGTAGTGAAGCATGGACTGTAAAGAAACGTGAAATCGGTTGACAGCTGCAGAGATGAAATTTCTTAGACGAAATGCAAAATTTACGTTATTACATCGAAGAAATGAAGAAAGATATAAGTCCTAAGATTTGAAAAGTGTAGGCCTAATTATTGTAATAATGCACATGCAGTATTATAGAAGTAACCGGAAATACCATATTGAAAAATGAATGTGGAAAGACTTATGGCTGGTTCACAATAAACCGGGAACGAGAACCAGAATGAAAACGAGAAGCAGAGGACGTGAATATGAAAATTTTTGATTCACAATAAACCGAGAACATAGACGACCATGCATATCGATATGCATGTCAATAACGATATGTAAAATCGATATTACGCATTCTGATGTTATTTGTGTATAATTGACCAATGGCGTTCTCTCATGAGTACAAGGCAGCCAACATAAACACAGGTTAACCAATTTCAAAATTTCAACGGTACTATAAATATGCCCATGCATCTTTATTATCACAACCTATTTTAAGTCTACCATAACGCAAAATAATTAGAGAAGAAACATTTGTAATAGAACAAAACTGAACACAACAGTAGTTATTGAATTGAAGCATGAATATGTAGTGTGTAATACAACCAATACAGTAATAAAATATGATTCGCTTCCGATCGGTGTTCAAAGATGCAGCTATTGAAAGCCACTTATTCTCCTTCATTTTCTCATCTTTATACGAGGCGCGCCGCTTATCGTAAATGTGAGGATTTCAATATTAGAATCTCATCAAATAAAACTTGCTCCATGATGCACAGCACAGAACAAAATAATGCATAGGTTATGTCACGGTCTTCTTCCTACAAAATATACGACGACAAAATAGCTTTTAGATGGCAATAGAATGAATCTAGTGGGCTGTGATCGGAAACGTGAACGCCAAAGTTGAAACTTGGCCAACTATCCATTCCCGATCTCGGGCTCCGGCAAGCTTTTCGTTAATTGTGAATGCTCAGATTTAAATGTATACATTTTAACAATTTTACCGTTTTCGTTTTCGTTCCGATTCTCGTTTCCGGTTTATTGTGAACCACCCTTAAGAGTTCCACCGCTATGTAGTTACGGTTACCATGACAATGAAGCGGCAGGGCCTGGATTGAAATCCTGGTTTGGGGCAAACTGGCTGGTTGAAGGTTTTCCGAGGTTTTCCCTCATTAAGTTCAAATGACTTTCGGCGCTGGACCCCGGACTCATTTCGCTGGCATTATCACCTTCATCTCATTCAGACGCTAGATAACCATAGCAGTCGTAAAATAACGAATTTAAAAAAATACTAAGAGAATAATCCTGCACTATACCTTGGAGATTGCGCAAGGAATTTTGGTTGTCCCAAGACTAGATGGGCAGATTCTGTAATAAGCCAGTAAGGACTACTTCAAGTGTTCGTGCTAATGATGATGACGAAGACGCTGACAAATTTCTTCTTCGTAGGCTATAGCTATTTGCAATGGTTTTGATATAAGAAAAATGTTATTGCCGTGTGCCTACATCTGCATAATATACCTGAAAGAAACTGACATAATAAATGACGTGTGTATAATGCAGAAGAAAAGAATAGATCATTCTTTGTACAAACACTAGAAACATGAATTCACATCTTCTCTACATAGTCACTTTGTTTATGAAGTTGGATAGACTTTCCTCATAAAACATTTTGTGTGAAAGGTTTTGCGGCTTTCACCATAAATGTGAAGTTTGTTGTTTCAATATCTGAGAGAGTAGACTCTACGGATAATGCGTAAGTTTGTACCTACATTAATTTTCGAGTCTTGAGTTCCATTCTGCTCTGAGCATGGATGTTTTCCGTTGTTTGTCTGAAGTCTTGTGTCATCTTAACGGGAATATTCTATTTATTCCTTGTTAGTGTATTGTTTTGTATTGTATTTATCTGCATTCCGTGGTATTCGTACATCGCTTCAACAGCTAGAATATGGAACATGCCAAAGAAATCTTAATAGTACTACAAAGTCTTAATTTAGTTACTGACCAGTTGAAATATATACAAAAGAGTTTTACAATAAACTAGTACAACAAAAGGCAAGTATCGATACTTAGGCCTAATACAAGACAGAAATATTCATGAAGCGTTGTTGAATGTCATAAATTCACCTACGCAAAGTCAGCTCTGTCGTAGCGTGTCTGCCTCCGGATCAACCGGCTTGGGTTCAATCCCCGGCGGTGGTCAGACATTTTCAAGTAAAATTTCAACTTTGAGACTAGGAGGAATGGCGGTGACAACTTCTAATCACTACTGGGTGTTCATTTCAAAGTGTGTCATGACGACACTGTTGATGAGTCAGCGATTTGAAGCGAGTTTCAGCTTTTGTATTAGAGAAGTTACCTATTAATCAAGGTGTTGAATCTGAACTTGAGAACGTGTACGGTATAACTTGAACGTCGTAGCAACAGATGGCGGTCTTTAAAGTCTGTGTGCTACCATAACCTCTTTCGAACTGTGTTCTGCGTGGCCAAGTCGTACGCAGGGTACTTGTTATCATCGGTTGCGTACGGCAACATTCCACAATACAAATCAAATGCTCCGTGCCCATGTTGACCGTCGAAGTTAATGTCAACAAATATGTAAGTAATCGTCTTAACCCTCTCCCCATATCCCGACAGTAAGAAAAAACTCACCTCAGTACATGTTTCGAAACAGGTCACATTCCTGCCACTACCGGCGTTACCGTACGTATCGGTAAGGTACTCTTCTGAATGAACGCCGTACTTGCTAGGCAACTTCTCTGGCAGATAAGTATACACCTCTGCGGAAGTGTAGGAAGATTCAATTCTCTAGGCTCATCGACTACCATAATTTACGTCACGGCAAATGTGGGCAGTTCTTGAAAAAGCTATTTCAATATTAGGACAATAATGTATTGCCACCCCAGCTAATCCATTAGTTACCCCAGTCCATATTCAACCTGAATGATATTTCCTATTTGCATATGCAATTCTACGATCAATCCCAAACAAATTAGGAGGTGTAATTGCCTTAGTAATATCAATCGCAATTTTGTTTATTATACCCATATATATTTCAAATTTCCGAGGTACCACGTGACGGCATACAGCGAGCCATGACACACTTTGAACTGAACACCCAGTAGATTGTGCACTAATGTGCCTGGGTTAAATCCCAAATCTCTTCGCAGTGTATATGAAAAGAAGGCATATGTTATTCTTGATAGTGATTCGTCCGTCGGACGGGGACGTTAAGCCTGGCGGCCCCCTTATTGCTATTATACAGGAGTAGGCTACGTGTCAGCACCGGTTTCCCCTTCTCCCTTCCTCATCTTCATCATCATTCATTCCATATACGATATAACTCTCCGTCGTCCTTGGTAGAGTAGTCAGTATAGCGCTGGCTCGTGGTTGCTGGTTCGATCCCGGCCGAGGTCGATGGCATTTAAGTGTGTTTAAATGCGACAGGCTCATATCAGTAGCAATTAATATTTGAGGAGAAAAATTCGCTCCGGCGCCGGAGATCGAACCCGGGTCCTTGGTTCTACATATCAAGCGCTCTGACCACTGAGCTACTCCGAATTCAATCCACAGTAACGGACCGAAACCTCCTCCTTCAATGTTTCCCTTTGTGGCCTGACTCCAAGTTAGGCATGTATGTTGACGTATATTATTTTAATGTACCGAAGTACATATGATATTTCCATGCAGATATTCTGCGTCATCATACGATGGAAGAGTAATGAAACGGAGAAAAATTCTCTCCGAGGCCGGGATTTGAACCCGGGTTTTCAGCTCTACGTGCTGATGCTTTATCCACTAAGCTACACCGGATACCCACCCCGGCGTCGGACAGAATCGTCTCAGATTAAGTTCCAACTCTTGAGTTCCCTCTAGTGGCCGCCCTCTGCACTACGTTATAGATGTCTATGAACGCAGAATATCTGCATGGAAATATCATATATACTTCGGTACATTAAATAATATATATGATATGCGTAAATCACTTCGTGATTTAAGATGGCGCATATTCCGTCGGATCCCGGCCAACTAGTCACTCATTACGAGTGCACCTCTGCACATGTGTGGACTTCAGTCCTACGTTCATAGATATCTATGACGTAGTGCAGAGGGCGGCCACTAGAGGGAACGCAAGATTTGGAACTTAATCTCAGACGATTCTGTCCGACGCCGGGGTGGGTATCCGGTGTGGCTTAGTGGATAAAGCATCAGCACGTAGAGCTGAAAACCCGGGTTCAAATCCCGGCGCCGGAGAGAATTCTTCTCCGTTCCATTACTCTTCCATCGTATGATGACGCAGAATATCTGCATGGAAATATCATATGTACTTCGGTACATTAAATAATATACGTCAACATATATGCCTAACTTGGAGTCAGGCCACAAAGGAAAACATTGAAGGAGGAGGGTTCGGTCCGGTACTGTGGATTGAATTGGGCGTAGCTCAGTGGTCAGAGCGCTTGGTAGGTAGACCCGGGTTCGATCCCTGGCGCCGAAGCGAATTTTTCTCCTCAAATATTAATTGTCAATATTACAGATATTATTCTGTAGGACAAATTAATAAATCTATAATATTCATAACAGTAGATTTACTGGCATATAAAAGAACTCCTGCGGGAAAAAATTCTGGCACACTGACGACGCTGATATAACCTCTGCAGTTGCGAGCGTCGTTAAATAAACCACAATTTAAATTTATAACTCTCCGCAGACACACATCATATATAGTGTGGACTGCCAAAGTGGTATGCAACTATAAAATAGATCACAGTCCTGCCATCTATCCGCAATATGAAGTGGGTAGGCACTGGATACATAATACATATTTACTATTTTGGATTTGAAGTTTAGTAATAGCTTTATGTTAAATCTACGCTTAAAGCAGAGACACAGAAATTTAAGGCAGTTTCTAAATGTGAATAACATCTTCTTTATTAAGGCCGCTTCCACCCATTTCCTATACACGCTCGAAGTTTGGCAGGGTAGGGTTTCATTTGTGTGAGAATTATCAATCTACACTAACACTTTTGCTAACAGTGTAATTTCTTCATTTAGTGGTTAATATGGCGTATGGCTACAACTTACGACGAAAATGATAAAATAATTATATTCAGTTATAGTTACTTGTTCTCCAGTAATCGAACACTGATCCTCTGTATTTGCAGCTAGGATCGCCATCTCCTGAAGTTAATGACATACGTCTGATATTTCGTTCCTCTTCAAGCTTTTATTTTTCTTTTTCATTTCGTCCAACTCAATTGTTACGAAACTCAGTCTGGAACAAGAAACACGTGTATGTCATAATCTTTTATGGAGGAATTTTAAGGAAGAAACAGCAATGCCATTTACACAGCAAAAGCCATCAAAACTGTGCTATGAGTGTTTTGTTTCGTCGTTCAATTTTACTTTAGTGACTGTACTCGCACTTAATTTCCATAGCAACTCCTATGAATACACAACACAAAGAGTGGAAGTTGGGACTAGTGTCAAAAAGCTCAGTTCTCCTGTGGACACAAGAGTGTTGCTAAAGAAGTTTTATAATTTAGAATATCAGCAAGATCACATCTTAACTTTTATTACATGTTCAGTGTTCGAGACTGAGAATTAAAAGTTGGGAGTGCATTACACAACTTGAATGCAGAAAGTATAATGGTCGAAAGTTTTGAGCCTTTTTTTTTAATAAATGGGAACAAAGACAATTATTTTGATAAGAAAGTCAGCAAATTATTTCGCACAATTTCAATTCCCTATACCTATTATTTCTTTCTCCTTTTTGTTATCAAGATCCCCGGTCCCATTGCCTTTCTGCAAACAATGCTCACACGTGATATTTTCCACTTTCTAATTATGTAGAATTTTGAGGGAAAGTATTTTGATGTACCAGATATATATTTCAAAATTGCATCACAAATTTTACATTACACATACCAAGAAAACATTTTTGGTAATCTGTCTCTCCTTGCGTTTGTCCCCATGCAATGATATCTTGTACAGTGTGTAACTAAATTCAATACCTAAACTTATTTATTTTATTTATCTATTTATTTAACCTGGTAGAGATAAGGTCATCAGGCCTTCTCTTCCCCTCTACCAGGGGATTACAACTACAATATTAAGAATACAATTACAGCTATAATTAGAATTAATATTAAATTTACAAATACAATAAAAATCATAGTACTAAAAGATTAAGGGCCGTATTCATAAACATTTTTAGCGCGGGCTTTCGGTGGATTATCAGCGTTTTTCGTATTCATAAACCAGTGTTAGCGATAGGATATGATTTGAATTCTGTACTAGTAACCAGTGGATAGCCGGGGCTAGCTTAGTACGCTCGTAGCGCGTGCTGCGAAATGTCTGTGAATAGCACCCTAACTGATTAATAAAAGCTAGACAGTTTATTGTAAAAGTTAAGAAAAGAGAAACATTTTTTTTATTAATTAATTAAATATTAAACCTACTCAACGCGGTAAGAAAATGCTTAAGTTAATAAGTTTGCTTTTGAACGTTACTAAATTCAGACAGTCTCTGATGTCACTTATAGGGATGAAAAGACCAAAAGAAACGTTTTTTGTTAAATGACCATGGGCCTGAAACTAATTACTGAATGACAAAACTAGAAACTCTACTGTACTTTAAGGAATAAGTACTACAGTTGTAACGTTACTTATGACACTCATGCTTCAAAACCATTAATATTTACATTAATATGTAATTACACCATGACGTCAGAGTGCAATGTTTGTGCTGTGAGCACGCAGTACGTTATTGTTCTTTAAGAATAGAGAGATGGGATATTTCACTTTTCTGAATTAACAAATACGTACTTAGTTTATGGTGCATTTGAACCGCAGGTTCGGTGAGCAGTGGATTGGTCGCGGTGGGCCCATTTGATGGCCTGCCCTTTCTCCTGACCTCACTCCACTTCACTTTTGTGTGTGGGGGCACTTGAAGAGCCTGGTGTACGAGATTCCAATTGAATCAAAGGAAGAGCTCGTCGCTCGAGTGCTTGCAGCTGCTGACGCTCTACAGCTCATGCCTGGAGTCTTTGAACGTGTACGACAGGCAATGATACGGCGTTGCAGAGTTTGTATTGACGTAGGAGGCCGTGCTTTTGAACAGTTTCTGTAAAGGATTACAAATTGAAATGGTTTTGAAGTATAAGTGTCATAAGTAACGTTACAACTGTAGTATGTTTATTTTTTACAGTACAGTTCCTAGTTTTGTCATTCAATAATTAGTTTCCAACTCACGGTCATTTAACAAAAGAAAGCGTTAGTTTTGATCTCTTCTATCATTCCTATAAGTTTGAGTATTGAATTTACTTACACCCTGTATTTCGGTATCCAAAATTAATCTGCATAAAACAACAATGTTTTGACTACATTGTCGTGGAGTAAAACCTCGGTTATACGTATCTCCATCAACAGATCATCGGATTATCTAATGGTCTGCCCGTTCCCCCCCCCCCATAATTTATCAAGGAAACTCAATAAACTTCAATTAATCACACTTGATACATACTGTATTTCACGGTAACCTCATGAAACCACACCAGATCATGATGATATAAATAACAAAATAAAAATTGTTATAAATAACACGAAATAAAATAATTTGGAGGCAGAGAAACATAGAAAATTAAGCTACACATTGAATTTTATATCCTGGAATTGTTATGACACAGACTACCAAGGAGGTAACAAGAACACCCCACATAAATAATGTGAGTTACATATTAAATTAGAGTAATTATTTATGTTGTTAATTCAAATTTTTATTAGACATATAACGGACAAATACATGGAATTTCTAAAAGAAATATGGAGAAAAATAAAAATAATATTTAAAAATCGTCAGTGGGGTAATACTCGTGTAATTTAAGCACTCGGCTGACGCCTCGTGCTTAAATCTTTCCACTCGTGCAATAAAGATCACGCTCGCAAGTACCATACGTAATTTTATCCATGACCATAACGAAAAATTTTGTTTCATAAAAGAAAATATGTTGAAAATAAGTCCTCGTGTAATCACATACCATGGCATGGATTTTAGAATCAATACGTTACTAGGTAGGTCATGATGTAGGAGGCCATGATTAGTAAAGAATGGTATCTAAGGCGTTGGATAAATAACAAATTATAATTAATTATATAATTTTAATATATATTTTTTCACTTTAAACGTGTATTTTCGTCTTTTTGCAGTTTCAAGGATTATTTAGAAGTATTCACGGGACTATTGTGATTAAAATAATTTCACACTTTACTTCTGTAAACTTAAGAGGAATATTAAAAGTTGACTAGTTATCGTGTCTGTTCAGCTCAGTTGGCTAACGCGTGTCGTTTTAAAATCCGATAAACCCAACTTCGCAGGTTCAAGTCTCCTCGCATCTCGAAAGGTAAATTATTACAAAATTTTATAAAGATGCATATTAGATATGGATGTAATGTATAAATTACGACGTAGCTGATAGAGAAAAGAGAAGGAGATTGAGTGTATGTATATTTAAGAAATGGTAATAAAGAAGTAGAGGTAGTGACATCTAGTAACTGAAATGGTAGTAAAGAAGTAGAGGTAGTGACATCTAGTAACTAATATATTAACTTCTTGAGTAATAGTTCAATGGAAAAGTATACGTGTATACCCGGGTACCAGGAAAATACTAATGAACTGTGAGATAAAGTTCAAACTGTGAGGTAAAGTCTTTATCTCACTAGTGAAATAAAGTAACGTTGAATAAAAGCCTACTTTACAAACGCAAAAGTATTTAGTAAAGACATGCTTTTCGTTATGGTCATGGATAAAATATAATATTCAGGATTGGAATGTCATTGGACTTATGTTTGGTGCGCGAGGAACAAATCCCAAATTTACATTGGAGATCCTCAGAAAATTAAAGGTTCCTGATAAGACTCTTCAGACAATTGCACAACCATTTTAAAATCTTCATTGAACATCATCAATCACCATCTCTGTTCATCTTTATAATATTCAATGTATATTATTTATTTTTAATAAATTTTTATCGTTTTCATAGCTACCACATCTTGTCGCAGAATATTCTTTTTTAAAATATAATTATGTATTTCTTTACCATTAATTTACATTTTCTTTTTGTGCGAGATTGTGCGTATTTGCTTGGTTTCCGCACAAAACCAATCCGCGGAAAGTCTAAAATTCCACATTCAGTATTCCCAACCTAACACACATAACAATTTCCCTCTTCTTACCGCTTAAGTGACATATTGATTTTACTGCTTTAGGCTTTTAACATATTATTTTTAGAGACGTTCAATATAGTAATAATTATAAATTGGAACTTACCACTGCAATTTCACCTAAATTGCACTGTCAATTATTGTTTTTAAATATTTGCAAAAATTAAGTAAACTCTACAACTCCACTAAAGTTACTGCATTCTTGACAAAATCAACAAGATTCCAGACTCATCATAAACTGGGGAAAAAAAAAGACAGACGTATATCACGGCCTGCTGGAGTATAGTAAACACAGAAAACATTTTAAAGCAACAATTTTGAAGATAGATATTTTTGTTTTGCAAATTTGCCGTCATTGAACAGAAACCAAGATGGAGATTTCATTGCAACTAATTAGAAAATCCCCTTTCAGGTGTGTAATAAACGATCTTCGCACAAAATAATGTACGATACACGAGCGGTATGTTTTCTTTCAATTCTCGGAATTTAAAAAAGCTCAACTACGTTTCGCTTTTTCAAACTTTTCCTCGAACATGGAAACTTCAACATACCGCTCTTGTAACGCATATTACTATTTGTTCATTTGAATTGATTAGGATGCCGATATTTTAAATCCAATATTTGTACGGCTATCATTTCGATGATACTCTCATATTGTACAACATATAAAATATGGATATTGCGACAGTTGTTTTCTTTACGGTCCGACACGGTTTAATAAACTAGTGTGACAAATGAATTTTTGCCAATTTAAGGGTTAATCTGGCGTCATTTTGCGGAGTAACAAATAGTACCTAACCTCACAATCACACTCGGTTATGGACGTAGTTTTAAGTCAAATCGCCACCAACTTAAGAATCAACCTGTTATAACAATTCATTTCTGATAATCTAATTATGATATGGCCCTCCAGTGGGCTTAAATATCCGTTGTCAGGATAACTTTTGTTTTGTTTAACCGGATAATGGAAATTAATACATTGAGCTTGGAGTGTTGTTTAACAGGGACATATAAGCTCACAAACAGAACTTCCTCACATATGGAGCTGACTAGCGATAATGGCGTGATCTAGCGGCACGATACAAACACTGTACTTATCGTATTAAATCAATATCAACTGGCATGGTACAGACAATAATTGGATTAGCTAGGTACAAGCGAACGTATGTGGTTAGAAAATGTTTATTATATCTGTACAGTATTATAATTGTCATCACTGCGTAGGATTTAGTTTTGAGTTGATTGCTACTGACTGAAACGCTGTCTCTGATTTGAAGGTGACAAGCTAGCAAGTCCAAATTCGCTCACTGACGTTAACAATTCCATTATATTGCGCACGTAACACGTTGTGATGAAATTAGACACAGATATTCACTTCAAATTTAAATGTGAAATACAGGGTGTTCAAAAAATACGGGGCATAATTTCAGGTATGTATTTCCCACATGTAGACAATCAAAACAGTTAATTACAACATGTGTCCGGAAATGCTTTATTTCCGAGTTATGGCCTTCACAACATTGAAATTCACCGGATCGTTTTTCTTTCCGCAGATCGTTACCATCAAAGGAGACATTAAGAGGGCACTCTGACAGTTCATTCCGAGGCGAAGGTTACATTCAGTGTTGTGTAGGCGTTAGACTGTGCGACATGTGTTCAAAACAAGAGCTGGCAGAGATACACTTCATATACGGTAAGGCGGACGGCAATGCTGCGCTGGCTCGTCGTTTGTACCAGGAGAGGTACCCACAGCGACAATGTCCAGATCGGAAGATATTTGTACGTCTCCATTACCGTCTGTGCGAGTATGGAAAATTTAACTCTCCTGGTTTGGGAAGGGGACCACCAAGATCTACAACTCCAGAAGTACAGGAGGAGATTCTGGAGGCTGTGAACATGACTCCTTCTATCAGCATATGAAGGGTAGCGTTGCAAGTCAATGTTCCTCATACGACTGTCTGGAGACTGTTGAAAGAGTATCAATTATATCCTTATCATTTGCAACGTGTACAGGCCCTGTCACCAGCAGATTACCCTGCACGAGTTAGGTTCTGTCAGTGGTTCTTGCAGCAGTGTGGTGTAAATCCGAACTTTCCTGCCTTAGTATTATTTATAGATGAAGCACAGTTCACACGAGATGGCATAACAAATTTCCACAATCAGCATGTATGGGCGTATGAAAACCCACGTACAACTGTTCCATCTCATCACCAGGTGCGGTTCTCCCTCAACATGTGGGCCGGTATCATTGGTGATCGATTAGTTGGACCCCATGTACTTGTAAACAGACTTACGGGGCAGGCGTACACAAACTTCCTGGAAAACACCATACATCATGTTTTAGAAGACACTCCACTTATCAATCGTCAACACATTTACTTCTTGCATGATGGCGCTCCTGCACACTTCAGTCGTACGGCTCGCCGGTACTTGGATCGAAGGTTTCCTGATCGATGGATAGATAGAGGTGGCCCAATTTCTTGGCCTCCACGCTCACCTGATCTGAACCCTCTCGATTTCTACTTGTGGGGCCATTTAAAATCATTGGTTTATTCGTCTCCGGTGCCTGATTTGGAATCCATTCGGAATCGAATTGTGGCATGTTCTGAGGACATATGCAATACTCCTGGAGTTTGGGATCGTGTTCGCAGGTCAATGAGACATCGATGTGAGGTCTGTATTCAAGCAGGAGGTGGACATTTTGAACATCTTCTGTAATGACAAGGACCTGCGGAAAGAAAAACGTTCCGGAGAATTTCAATGTTGTGAAGGCCATAACTCGGAAATGAAGCATTTCCGGACACATGTTGTAATGAACTATTTTGATTGTCTACATGTGGGATATACATACCTGAAATTATGCCCCGTATTTTTTAAACAACCTGTATATTTAATTTCGTTCTGAAATTACATTGATTGCACTGGTGTCATGAAAAACGTCGTCTTAATCAGTTACTATGAGAGGGAAAACGTCATAATCGGTTACTATGGTAGGAAAATAAAACAAAAGCGTTTATCAGTTACTATGAGAGGGAAAACATCATAATCGGTTATTATGGTAGGAAAATAAAACAAAAACGTTTATCAGTTACTTTGAGAGGGAAAACGTCATAATCGGTTACTATGGTAGGAAAATAAAACAAAAGCGTTTGCTACAAATGGTTTTGTCTGAGATTAATTTGTAGAAATGGATTGCGTTGAAATTCCTAACGAAATATCGGTAGAAGCAGAACAAGGAAGCCAAAGAGCTATACAGGAATATCAAGAGAATTATATTGTAAAGAGCGATTAGCCTCATGGTCTAGTTAGTGGTCGGAGCTTATGGCTATAGTTCATGAGGTCCCGGGTTCGATTCCCGGTTAGAAAATAGGAATTTTTCCTTAAAGGGGATTATTACTGTGTTAGTCCATGATCTGGAATTTAGGTTCAGTTTAGATTTAAGATCTCTCCTGGCACCATATTATCATCTATTAAAAAAAACATATTTTACATTCAAAACTTTGAATTTTTGTTTTCACGAACCCGCTACGGTTACAATATTGCAATTCTTTATTCATATATTCGTTATAAACGGGTCTTTTGTATTTGCCAAAATCCTGTTTCATGACTTATCGAATTTCTAAAAAAAATCCGAATCAATTACATTTCCTTACCTCGAAACAGAAATCAAATTTCCAAGACATTCTTTTTCGACCGAAATTACTGTACTTCACAAAACAGATAAGTTTTCTATTAGCAGCTGCTAACGTTGCAAAGAAAAATAATGTTACATATAATGAGAATTTCAGTAAATCCTAAGCTCCATTGCAGCGTGCAAAGCTATTTTAACAACAAAATTCTGAACACACGTTTTCCATTAATCCATTTAATAATGCAGTACATACAACATTAAACATTAAAGTCGAAATTTGCCTCCATTTACAGCTCAGAGCCTGAAGTAATGAAATGTACAATTCCGTATAATCCTGCAGGATCATGGTCACTCCTCATAGAGTTGCGTTCGCAGAACATTTAAAGCAGTGTTAATATTTAAAGCCTTATACATGTACTGCATGTTGCAGATAGATTTCACTAATTTTTACTCGAAGTGGGTTGGGTTTTAACTGCTACAAATGAAAATGACACCGTGGGTAGTAGTGAAGCAAAGTAACATAATTTTATATTTATATTTTATGGAATTAAAGCTGATTCTCAACGAGTAAGTTTGGATTCTGTGTGAGTTTAAAGTTTGACTTCGAATCCGATCTCGAATCGACAATTACGTAATTTTCTCTATGAAGTAAGTTAAGAAGAAATGACATTAAACTTATATGAATCAGCAATGATAAATATCTCTCAACAACAGATCTGCGGAATGTGAGCCGTGAACACAGCCGTGCGGTCTCTGATACCGCTATAGTATTAGTATTGTTGTCGACACAAGAATAATGCAATGATTGTGAAACAACTTGCGTCGAGTTCTTTTACTTTCTTTAGCTTCATGTAAAAATCAGAGATGCAATAAACTGTAAAATTTTATTTATAAATTTATAAAGACAAGCGGTAGAGAGCTCGCTTAATGATTTGAAGGTTGTGAGTTCGGGCCTTATTCAAGTTTTTTTTTTTTAATTTGTCTCGGATATCAGCTAAATGGTACATCGGTGCCACAAGTAAACACTTGTAAATACCTAGGTAAATATTTAAGTAACAAACTGGGTTGGGAGGAACAAGTCACTAATACCAGCCTGGAAAGCACTACATTTCTCTATGCGTATTCTGAAGAAATCTAACCGAAGGTCAAAAGAATTAGCGTACAAAACCCTTGTTCGCCCAATTATGTAATACGGAGCAGTAGGTTGGGATCCGTACAGACAAAACCAAATCGATTCAATAGAAAAGGTCCAACGCAAGGCAGCAAAATATGTCAAAATGGGGAAGGGACATGGTGAAGAGATAGTAAAAGACTTAGGGTGGGAATTTCTCAAATCAAGACGACGAAAAACCAGACTCACCACATTATTTAAGGCACAAATGGGACACAAAGCATGGACCGATATCAATGCTAGATTAGCAACACCATCATACTTAGGAAGGGCTGATCATATTAGGAAGTTTAAATGTAGAAAACAAAGAACGGATGTGGCAAAATTTTCCTTTGTTAACCGCACAATAGTAGACTGGAACAGCTTACTTGCGGCAATCTTTCAGGGTGGTCCTCTTAAAATCAATACATTTAAGGAAAGGTTGAGAAGGTTAGACTGAAAATGTAATTGGAGGTGCAGTGTAATTATTTAAGTTGTGTCATGTAACTAATTGAGTTGATATATAATTAATTAAGTTGATATGTAATTAATTAAGATGATATGTAATTTAGTTGATATGTAAATAAATTAAGGTGATATGTAATTAATCAAGATGATATGTAATTAAGTTGGTGTGTAATTAATGGGGTGATTTGTAATTACTTAAAATGGTAATAGTTGGGTGAAATAGAAGTACTTATAAGTTAGATTTACTTTTGCTTATCGTAGGCGTTATTATAGAATAGTTTTTATTTATAGTCCTAGGTTTATTGAATCTACTATTTATAGATTTACGTTTATTTTATTTTATTTCATTTAAGTTTATTTTTTTTATTTCATGTAATTGTAATTATTGTACATTATATATCACTGCCACCGGGTATATACCCAATAAATTGTAGTGTTAATAAATACATACATACATACATACATGCATACATACATACATACATACATACATACATACATACATACATACATACATACATACATACATACATACAAATGCTCAATATCGTGACAATAGTGCGTGGAAATACATGAGTACACGAATATACGCGTATATCAAAAATTCTATATGTATTAATGTTCAGTTTTGAATGAAATTAGCGAAATAGATACATTTAATGATTACATGAATTAAAAAATGAAATAATATATGTTTAAAGCAGAAAATATACTTCGTCTTTTCGGGGTTTACTTCCAAACCTATCTCTTTACTTGCTTCAAGTAAAATTTCCGTGTTTTTCCTAATCGTTTGTGGCTTTTCTCCTAACATATTCACGTCATCTGCATAGACAAGAAGCTGATGTAACCCGTTCAATTCTAAACCCTCTGTGTTATCCTGAACTTTCCTAATGGCATATTCTAGAGCAAAGTTAAAAAGTAAAGGTAATAGTGCATCTCCTTGCTTTAGCTCGCAGTGAATTAGAAAAGCTTCAGACAGAAGCTGGCCCTATATACGAACTCTGCTGTAACTTTCATTGAGACACATTTTAATTAATCGAAATAGTTTCTTGCGAATACCAAATTCAATAATAATATTATATAAAACTTCTCTCTTAATCGAGTCATATGCCTTTTTGAAATCTATGAATAACTGATGTACTGTACTCTTATACTCCCATTTTTTTTTCAGTATGTGTCGAATACAAAAAATCTGATCAACAGTCGATCTATTACGCCTAAAACCACACTGATGATCCCCAATAATTTCATCTACATACGGAGCTAATCTTCTCAAAAGAATATTGGACAAAATTTTGTACGACGTCAACAAAAGTGATATTCCTCGAAAGTTACTACAGTTAGTCTTGTCTCCCTTCTTAAAAATAGGTACAATTATGGACTCCTTCCATTGTTATGGTACAATTTCCTTTTCCCAAATAGCAAGTACAAGCTTATAAATTTCGCTAGATAATGCGCTTCTACCCCCTTGTATTAATTCTTCTGGAAATTGATCGTCCGTCCTTGCCTACTATTGTAATATCTAATTTTGTTCCTCGTTTCCATAGTGATCTCACTTCAATACTTCCAGTCACCTATTTCCTTGTCACAGTCTCTGTGCTTATTCTATAACTTTTTTCACTTGATTAACACTCAGAATACAGCTATTATTTTTTAATTTCTAAGTGAAACGTGTATTGAAAACATATCTTTAGGACTAATTTGACTCCCAACTTTACTTCCATATGATACAAAATACGAGAAGGTTATGATGACTACTGAAAAATTCTGCTTCTGCTTTTATTTTTTAGATCTGTCGATCTGTTCCCGAAGTAATTAATTCTAAACTTATGGAGAAGTGCACTTCCAACAGTAATTCTATTCATTCACTCATTCATTCATTCATTCATTCATTCATTCATTCATTCATTCATTCATTCATTCATTCATTCATTCATTCATTCATTCATTCATTCACTTTATTCCATAGATCTTATATGAGCAATGAAGCTTTAAGATGTGGAACAAGTCAAAATTATACAATATTACAATTACAATTTTTACCAATTTTTATAGTTCTACAATTTAGTAATTTTCTACAATTTTTACAATTTTGTGCAATTTTTTACAATATTTTGTCGAGATGTAGAGAGCTGAGGTGAGGTCCGAGGATTCGCCAAAATATTACCCGGCAGTTGCCTTTTGGTTGGGGAAAACCTCAAAGGGGGGTAATCAAATCAAAGGGGTTGATGCCGAGGACTCGCCATAGACCAATGTCCTCTATACGCTAGAAATATGCCTCTAAAGTTTTGACATACATTATAGTTACACGCTGTAGGGTAGAGTAGCATAAATCGCACCACTGCTAGTTTAAAACAAATTACTGTAGTAATATTGCATCTATTGGTATTGTTACAATCTACCATGAACTTCCACCATGTCACTTGACTTCTGCCACTTCTTCGTGTCAGCAGCATGATGATAGTGTATCTAATATAATCGCTCAGATGGATGTATATTTAGCTAACATTTTGTAACTAAATAACGGATTTGTATGCTAAGGAATCCATAATCTTAAGATGTTATTCGTTTAAAGAGATATTAAAGAACATTTCACTTAGTAGGATTTTCGAACATGTGGTGATTATAGGCTAGAATGAAGAAAATAATAACTTATGACGTAGTTTCTCAATTCGCACCACTTTGTAGGTGCCTAATTCGCACCGGTGCGATATGAGCAACTGTAGCAATTCTAGCCGTACAAAAGAAGGCCCAAAAATTTTAACTGAACTAGGAATGCATCAGATGGGTGCAATATCAAGTGGTGAAAAGGGCGTTAATACAACAAGTGTGTGTTGTACAAGCGCACCAGGTATTTTGTGCCACCTGTGATAATTTTTAAACGTCAAACAGTGCATCCTTCATTATCAGCTGGTATTCTTCCAGGATCGTTATTTGTTTGCTCTGAGTCAGGTTACATCAACGGTGAACTATTTGTCGAATAGCTCAAACATTTTATTTGCCACTCAAACCTGCCATAGAAAAAAGTGCTGCTTCTGTATGTCCACCTATATGAACCATTCCAAAAATTTAGAAGCTAGATTATCTCGGGAAAATAGTATGTTCCTGTTTCAGCTTCCTCGTCATAATACTCAGAGGCCCAGCTTTTAGATGTTTCTATCTTAAAATCATTTCAGACAGCTAAATCATGAAGCAGTTCTTAGGTGGCTTCGAGATAATCGTGGAGAAAAGGTGACGCAGTTTACAGTCTAAACTGCCTGGTGAAGCACGTGGCAAATGTGTAACAATAAAAAACGCATTCAGATAGTTTAAATATTACGTAATTTACACTCTATTTTTTCAATTTCATTTGAAGATGCGTTACTCTCTTTCATTAATTTCAATAAACTTGTGATTTGCATTTATTACATTATTCATATTAAATACTGTTCAATATGTTCAATATTAAAAGCTTTCCTGTTACCTGCAGATAAAGAGGTGCGATTTGAAAAACCGCAGGTGCTATTTAGGATACTAGTTGCCTAAATGGCACCACTGACATGGGTTTCGAAAATGTCATTTTAATTAAAAATATTAAATCAAATTCAAGGATTCTTTTTACATGAAAGGAAAATGTTCTGGGAATGTATTTCTGTAAAGGAATGCAGGAAATAAAAACTGAATTGTTCAATAAAAATTATAAATGCTAAAGTGGTGCGATATACGCAACCTTACCCTATATTCTGAAATATTTACAATGAACTTTCACAAAGACGACGGAATATGAAGAAAATATATGCCAATAATAAGTTCCAAAAAATAATTTTCCAAGAAATTACTATGATTTTGATTTAATTTCTTCCTGTAACCACTACAGGTTGCCTTCGACAAAGAGTACCATGATACAATAGAGTAAATGCCTTGAGGCTTAGTGATAAATTGTTGTTAGAGTGAAAAATAAACAATTTGAATTATATTGAAACACATGATGTTAAACGAAGTAATGTCAAGGAGATGCGAATTAGTCATGGCCCATATGTATGATGCCTGAAAATAGCTATTGACCCTTTGAGTGCTGCAATTGTTAGATCTCTTAAAATACTTTTACGCAGGCCAAAAGATTTACAGAAGTCGACTAGGAACCGGGGTATGGTCCCACGGGCTCCTATCATTAGTCCCGTAATGACGATGGATTCCAGATGGTATTTGTCCTTATAAAAACTGATGGAAGGTTCATATATATTCCTTTTTTCCTCGTGTACTTCTTCTGGCTGGTGTTCGTGCGATTCGAATCTCACAGTAGGGTCTATGACTCTCTTGAGACTGGTTGAATTATTTACAAATTTCAACTAATTCACATTTTGTAGAAATGTTTGAATCTACACCCACAGCAATTCATGCATACATGCATAATCGATGTGTGATCACTCTTCTCCCGCAATAAATAATTATACTACAGGTATCTCTTTCGTTTTAATGTTTAATGCTTTAAAAGGTGTAAATATTTTATCGTGCTAAATGCAGATTGCACGTATTGTTAAAGGGAAGAGGATATCAATAACATTGAATGACAATGTTTTACAAACAGGACTAGTAAAACGAAAACGCGAAATCCTCATTTTGCAGTGGCTTAATTCTTGTGTGAGTTCATATTAAATAAATATAACAGCGAGAAATTTTGTATCTCATTCGTGGAATACTTTTTTTATTCAGTTACAAACACCTCAGATTTTGTAGCAAATACAGTAAATGAACTAATTTTTCTGATCATTTAAATATATATAAATTTAGTAAGACCTGCCTGATTCTTGCCTCTATTTTCGTCACAAAATTATTACTTTTAGTCATAACCATGCATGTATTCAACAAGTTTTGTTTCGAAGTTGTATACCGATGAAAAAATCTGTAGGATTTAAAATGAAATCGATTAAATAGGCTATGCTACATTTTTAAACAGAAAGTAAACGGAGATGTCTTTGATGCAAAAGCTCGATTTTAGTAACGATAATTTCACTAATAATTCATGTAACAATGTTGATAGAAATTCATTTCAGAAATGTGCGAATTTTATATTAGATACGCGTTGTTAAATATAGATTCTACGTGCCGCTTGTACGCACTAATGAACGATACTAGTCTTCCATTACTTCTTAACATTCTGACGTCTTTGACTCTTCTCAGCATTTCCAGTAGTTGAGAGTACACAACTGGCTCTCAGAATGACATTCTTTTCGTGTATTCAATTATTGAACGCTTTTGGATTTTATAAGTTAATGCTATGTTTAACCAAAAACTCCCCATTATTCCTCTAAATTTTCAGAAAATTCATAATCAGTCCTTTCTCTCTTGTAATGTTTCTACAGTACCTTCTATCAATAAATTCTCTAGTACCTCTAACTGTGGCCTTACCTATTTGCAAGTACTCCCCTAAAACGTGAATGTAAAAGTGTGGATTCGAAGAAAATCACGAAGATTGACAATGGCAACATCTGTGGATTCTTACTTATGACTTTTAAGGGACCCGGAGGTTCATTTCCGCCCTCACATAAGCCCGCCATGGGTCCCTATCCTGTGCAAGATTAATCCAGTCTCTATCATCATATCCTACCTCCCTCAAATCAATTTTAATATTATCCTCCCATCTACGTCTCGGCCTCCCCAAAGATCTTTTCCTTCCGGTCTTCCAACTAACACTCTATATGCATTTCTGGATTCGCCCATACGTGCTACACGCCCTGTCCATCTCAAACGTCTGGATTTAATGTTCCTAATTATGTCAGGTGAAGAATACAATGCGTGCAGTTCTCCATTCTGTAACTTTCTCCATTCACCTGTAACTTCATCTCTCTTAGCTCCAAATATTTTCCTAAGCACCTTGTTCTCAAACACCCTTAATCTCTGTTCCTCTCTCAAAGTGAGAGTCAAAGTTTTACAACCATACAGAACAACCGGTAATATAACTGTTTTATAAATTCTGACTTTCAGATTTTTTGACAGCAGACTGGAATGATAAAAGCTTCTCAACCGAATAATAACAGGCATTTCCCATTTATTCTGCGTTTAATTTCCTTCCGACTGTCATTTATATTTGTTACTGTTGCTCCCAGGTATTTGAATTTTTCCACCTTTTCAAAAGATAAATTTCCAATTTTTGTATTTCCATTTCGTACAATATTCTCGTCACGAGACATAATCATATACAGTACTTTGTGTTTTCGGGATTTACTTACAAACCTATCTCTTTATTTGCTTCAAGTAAAATTCCCGTGTTTTCCCTAATCGTTTGTGGATTTTCTCCTAATGCATTCACGTCATCCGCATAGACAAGCAGCTGATGTAACCCGTTCAATTCCAAACCCTCTCTGGTATTCTGGACTTTCCCAATGGCATATTCTAGAGCATAGTTAAAAAGTAAAGGTGATAGTGCATCTCCTTGCTTTAGCTCACATTGAATATAATAGTACATTATGCAACGAGCCTATAATGGTATTGATTAAGACGCGAGTTTGTTTGTTTATGAAACGAGCCCAAGCGAGCTTCATAATTTTCATATGAGCGTCTTAATTACCATTATAGGCAAGTTTCATACGACTTTTTATGCTCGACCATATTTCTAACTTGAAATTATTCATAAGTATTCATGTTATGTTTATCTAAGTGAAGAGCGGAACTAACCTTATAAATTGTGAGATGTGCACAGACGCGAAAGTATTGATTTTTTACGAGGGACGAATGTCATTGACCTTGATATAATATAGAGAATAACATGAACCTTAATATTGATATAACCTGGAAATTGATTTAGAATTGAAAAACGAGATGACAAATTGAATTTATTTGAATATAATTTACAATTAACGCAAATTTTTATAGTAACAGAACATAACCTTCTGCGACAGTATTGGATTTCCAGCCTCCGTGACGTTTCGCTAATTGTCTTTCGATTGCATATCCGAGAATAATCGATACTTGCAGTTTTATAATGGTACAATGGTGATTTCTCATTGGCTGAACAACTGAACTATAATGAATAGGTGTACTTTAATGAGAACCATTAAAGGACTGCTACCAGGTGTATAATTACTACATTTCGGCATGGTCTAGCGTAAACAATTAAACAATACACAATAAAATTACAATACGCAATACAATAAACACAATATAATTAGAATACACAATACAATTATACACAATAATTAAAATTAATCTTAATAATACATAAAATAACCTAATTAATAAGTGAACTTAATTTTACAATACAACCTATATATGTATAGGCCCTACATAAGTTTCACATTGGTACTGATAATAGTCTTTCACTTTACTCTCATCTCACTCACTGTAGTGGCACTATGACGCATTTCACTGACACTTTAGAACACATTTCACTGATACTATATAACACATTTCAGTGACACTATAAAACACATTTCATTGACACTATAAATTATCACTCATCGAAACTATTCACTGCAATGTAAAACCATAACTTCACTGACTCACCACGCTTCATTGATACAACAGTTCAAATAAGGCAAACAATTAGACCCTTATGCATACTTATAAACAGAGCTACAAGAGAGATAAAAAGAAGCGAGGAATTCATGTCCTGATTTGAAATTTTAAGTGAAAATTTCCTTTTTATTTTGTCTTCAAATTTAATGGTAGTACTATCGTGAACGGTGAGATAGTGATATGCTACAACATGACTGGACGGAAGGTGTTTACAGAACAGTTCATCATTACACAAAATTACACGTGTTGTGCTGGGCAACGTTACTCTAGGGTGCGAAGAACAAGGCTTTCATCCAAGGGATTTATTGCGTGAGGTGGAACACTGCATCTCGCTGCGTGTTTAGTCTGACTTCCATATCTTTCCCGGGAGATTAGCGCTGGGTTGAGCTTGTCATCCTCGGATACCCCGAAGTGTTGTTGAACTGTGTAAGTAATTACACTGTCTGTTGACCAACTTCACTCGGATCCTCTGTGGAAAACAGATGTTTGTTATCAACGATTTGTCGATAAGGGCATGAAACCATCCATGCACCTAACAATCTTGACTTGGCTCTTCAAACACAATCAAAATCGTCCTCACAGACTCCCCCCCTCCTTTCGTTTCAGCCTCCTACGCATACTGAAAGTAAATAAGTCGTGTTTGATCAGTCTTAGACACAAGCGAGCTGCCTCTCATCGCTGTCTATCCTTGTGTAGTCTGTAGCTTTGTAAACACATAATGGACCTCGTCAGAAAAAATATATCAAAGAAACATATTTATAGTGTAGAAATTTAATTTGCAGGAGTATTCTGCTTTGAAAATTAGAGCTGCAAAAAATTATTTCAGGATCGCTGTAGTTAAGAAAAACATTCTATCTTACTGTATTATTTTAAGAAGACTTGAAAGTAAACGTGTTAAAGACAATAAATTTGCTATTTGAACAGCATATGGGCTATTCCATCTCAAATCGACCGAAATATAGAGAAAATTGACCTTGCAATTTTTAAATACAATGAGATGTTTTCTGCCCGTAGACAACTGTGATATAATGCTTTGTGCAAAGTTTGAGGCATCAGAACTTAATAGTGTTTAAATACATTTATCGTATTTTCATAAAATTAGAAATTTTAAACTGTTGTGGCTCCCAAACCCTTTCACTCAATGATCAAAATCATTATTTATTTTCATGCTGAGAAGTTAAAGTTTATATTGCCATGTAAACAATTTTCCTTACTTTTCATGGAAATGGAGAAATTTAGATTTTTCTTCATTAAGACGCCTTTGGCCACGAAAAATTATTTTTAAAATGTACGGTTAGATTTCGCATTGAAAGTACAAATAAACACATATTTTTTACTGGTGGCATGTTGATAAGAAAGTATTGAAAATATCAAATAAAGAAAATAAATAGTACGCGCGTGAACTAACCAGCTGACTGTGAGACGGGAGCTAGCCTAGACAAGCAAGGCCAGGAGACATAAACACATGATGTGTCGTCTAGCAGTCATGGCTGTGCTAGCTTTATCACAAGTTTTCATAAACACAGGAGTAAAATGATGCACAACGCTCGCTTATCTTCAGGTCTCGGCCAGTGCGTGCGGTACTGCGCCGTTCAAGTCTAGGCGTTTGAAAATAATTTATTTAATATCCTCGAAACTTATTGCCGAGCCACTAAGCAAACAATGCCGAATCCCTCTTAATAATGCAAGGTTTTCTCTCAATATTTTTTACATTTTTACGAATAGGCAAAAAGCATAAAAGTAAGTAAAATCAGATTATCTGTCTCTCTGTATAAAATAAAAATTAGTATTACTTCTTATCATAACTTACTAATTGTCAGCTTCAAAACGAGCTCACGTTCAATGTTTTGCAGTAAATAGTTCCAGAGTTCTGAGCGCTGAAAGAGGCTTGTTTTTATAAAATACGCTAAATTTGTCGCTCAATAATACGAAAACCGTTTGTAGTAGTATAGTTTTGAAAATGCACTCTCCTCAACACCTTGTATAAGTAGGGAAAAAATTAGAGTATAAAAAAATGCGAGGTTTTTTACTGATCGATTTCATATGGAATAGTCCATACGAAGAAAACTTGCTGCCATAATATGATGCAATTTTTACAACTTTAAAATGGTTCACTCAGAAATATTTTAATGTATGAACTTTCAGGTGAACAGTTGTTTCTTTATGTAATAAATTTTCTACAAGTTGACCACTTTACAACTGAAATTTTCAGAATGTAATGTATCTTTTGTGCTCTTGACTAACAAAACAATTAATATTCAAAATGTAGGCGAATATTTATTAACTTTTCCATAATCAAAATTACTCATATTGATAATAGAAATAAAACTATGACAGTGCAACAACTTTGTTCCGGCAAAAGTTATTTTGGGCATAGAGATTTTTAGTTAAATTGCTTTACAATCCCGGATATTGTGGAATGTATAAGATCACTATATATTACATACTTTTATCCTGATTCTTGGAATTGGTGAAGAAGGCACTTCCTGCAGTGGAGGATGTCAGAGTCCTGTATCAATAAACAAACGTTAACGTCCGACTTGACTGACAGCATCTTTCTCTGATGGCAGACACATAAGGGGCAAATGAATTTACTTTGGACGCAACGTTTGCTTTCTTGTCCTGTCACATGCGATAAGAAACACAATACAATTATTTTTAAGGAAGGAAAATATTTGCAAATTTGAACTTTGTTTTCAACTATGAATTTCACAGCTACCTTTACCGCGAATAGCTCTGCCTAGAAAATAGAATAACTCTTAAATTCGGTTAAAGTTTTAGAAGAATAGAAAAATGTCTTACGTTAAATACATCCAATAATTCTTTTTCTCTCCTCCGTGGAGCCCATTACCCCTCCTACTATCAATCAATGCTCATCTGTAGCTAGCATATTTCATTTATCGTCATTGTCGAAGAAACTTACATAGAAACATTTATAGTTTATTAAAATCTCATAAATATATAATATTTATTTATGTCTTTCATACCCAAAAACCCATCAATTGTATATAAATGATTTAAAACTAGCCAATTATGAATTCTTAATTTAAAATCAACATTATTTAATAATAATAATAATAATAATAATAATAATAATAATAATAATAATAATAATAATAATAATTTATTATATAACTAGCCGTACCCGTGCGCTCCGCTGCACCCTTTAGAAATAAATATAAAGTAATTACATAATTAAAATAGGATGTTTGATCCAGGGAACATTCGTGTTTGATAGCAGGATAAATTGTTTAATATGTTACTTAATTTAAATTGCATCCAAATAATTAAAATGCGATCATTTTGGTCCAGAGACACTCATTTGGTGCAATGACAATTCCTTTAAACTGTTTCTTAATTTTTATTACATACAACCGTAGTTTAATGAAGATTGAAATCATTTAGATTTAATGTGTATATTTTATTTTACTTGTTATAGGTTTCCATTGAATTATGGTAATAACATAATTTTAACCCTTGTTTTCTATGTATTCAGTATATGGCGCTTGGCCCACTATGGTTGTGAACCCTTCAAATAACTTAAATTATATTATATAATATTACATTACATATTATTATATTATATTATGTTATATTATGTTATATTATATTATATTATATTATATTATATTATATTATATTATATTATATTATATTATATTATATTATATTATATTATATTATATTATATCAGAAGTTACTGTAATAACATTATAGCAATATGTCCATCTAGAGAAACTACACTTTCCAATGGTGAAATAATAATTAATTATACAAATCGGTTAATTTAGCTTCCGATATTACTTCATACAAACACAGAAACATTCTCTGTAGACTATCTTTCATAGCTTTCGATTGTTTCTGTCCAAGGCCCCTTACAGACGAAGTCATTTGTTTTTTAATTCATTACATGGCCTTAGATGGCAGTTATTTTAATTTTAAAACTCATTTATCTCATTAAATATCAGTCCTATCAAAATTTTTCAAGGAATAAAACTCATCGCAAATGATTTTTAAAGAAACGTTTCTTATGTAACATTTTTCAGAAAAATCAATAATACGCGAGATATTTCGATTTATTTAATTCAGGCCCCCTTATAACCCCCCTTTTAAATAATGCATTTTGAATGCAATATAGCCTAAAACCTATGTTACAACGAACTTAATTTATATTCCAATTTTCATCGAAATCCGTTCAGCCATTATCTCGTGAAAAGGTAACAAACATACAGACAGACAGACAGACATACAAACAAAAATTAAAAAAAGCGATTTTCGGTTTCAGGGTTGTTAATTATATATGTTAGGACCAATTATTTTTGGAAAATCGAAAATTACCAGAAAAATTTTGGCTACAGATTTATTATTATTATAGATTATAGATTAAGATTTTGTCCCAAGATATAAATGACTATTTTCAATTATATTCAACAAGAAATTTGGAAGATTGATTTCATTTTTGAGCCTTCTGTCATAAGTGTGTTAGTCACTTCTTAGACTAACATGATCTAGGTATGAAATTATACATTAAATTTAAAACATATAAATATATAAATTACATACTGCTAAAATGTCTAAATCTATGAACAATGATCTACGAGCGGCTTGGTCATTGCAGTTTTTTTTTAATTAGAAAGCTGATCAATTTTTGTTGTTTACAGGGTCTAAGATTAAATCACCTTCAGGATAATTGTGTAATTATTAAGACTATTAATTGGCATTCAAATCTCACTACTAGTTCTAGAATCAATAGTACCTACCTATTATTCAATCTTAGTATAAAGTTGGTTGTTCATCTTTGAAGCCGCAGAAGTAATTTCAATTGGGAACACTTATATAATAGTGCGAATAGTTTTGCACAAATGAATCTCGCAAAAAAAAAAAAACTAGGCGAAGACCACGTGCGATGGGTAGACACAATTTCACGATTGTCGCCTCGTCGTAAAGAAACCGCACCAAGACAGGTCAAAAGGCTTTGTGATGCTTGAACTGTTTTCTGACTAATTGGTAATTGTTCACGTGGGATTCATACCAGACGGAGTAACTAAACAAGACCTATATATTATTTTAATGTACCCAAGTACATATGATATTTCCATGCAGATATTCTGCGTCATCATACGATGAAAGAGTAATGGAACGGAGAAAAAGTCTCTCCGGCACCGGGATTTGAACCGGGGCTTTCAGCTCTACGTGCTGATGCTTTATCCACTAAGCCACACCTGATACCCATCCCGTTGTCGGACAGAATCGTCTCAGATTAAGTTCCAACTCTTGGGTTCCCTCTAGTGGCCGCCCTCTGCACTACGTCATAGATGTCTATGAACGTAGGACCAAAGTCCACACATGTGCTGAGGTGCACTCGTTATGAGTGACTAGTTGGCCGGGATCCGACGGAATATGCGCCGTCTTAAATCACGAAGTGATTTACGCATACCATATATATTATTTTAATGTACCGAAGTACATATGATATTTCCATGCAGATATTCTGCGTCATCATACGATGAAAGGGTAATGGAACGGAGAAAAAGTCTCTCCGGCACCGAGATTTGAACCCGGGTTTTCAGCTCTACGTGCTGATGCTTTATCCACTAAGCCACACCGGTTCGTGATTTAAGACGGGGCTTATTCCGTCGGATCCCGGCCAACTAGTCACTCATAACGAGTGCACCTCAGCACATGTGTGGACTTCAGTCCTACGTTCATAGACATCTATGACGTAGTGCAGAGGGCGGTCACTAGAGGGAACCCAAGAGCTGAAAACCGGGTTCAAATCTCGGTGCCGGAGAGAATTTTTCTCCGTTCCATTGCTCTTTCATCGTATAAACAAGACCTGCTACAAGGAGATCCTTCGCGGACTATACCAACGTTGGCAGACGTGTATATATAGTGGCCAACGGCGACTATTTTGAGAGACGATATTATGGATCTGTGTATGTGAACGCCGTGTTGTGCGGCAACTGACATGACACCTTGATTCTGCTTTTCGCCTACACTCCAGGCGCCAGTCCACGAACTTAACGACTCTACTATGGCCCGATTGTATAAACCATTTAATCTTAGATCAGAGGTTAAATTGATCCTTGTTTCAGCTAAACTTGGAATTTTGTGTTGTATAAAGTCTAATCTGAGATTAATTTGTCTCAAACTAAAGTCAACTTTGACTGAAGAAATTTCTCCGATTAAGTTAGATGATCCAAGTTGAGTTATTTCTATTCTGTTTGAAATATACGAGTGACAGATTGTGCAAAGAAAATATCCATTATTATTAATATTAATAGATATGTTAGGTACATTTATATATATTTCTTTCAATTTCTTGCCTTAATACACAAACAATCTTATACTTTATAAGGCTCTATCGTGTTCAGCAGTATCAAATAACATAACCTATAATTGTATTATGTATATAACAACCATTAATTATTAATGGATATGGTAGGGACATTCATAAATGTTCAATTAACTGTATTACTAAACGAAAATTGTCGTTTTATAAAGCTTTATTATGTTTAGCAGTATCAAACACCATAACATGATAACAACTCGGAGAACATCAACCTTCTTGTTATTGTCCGCTATTATTTACATTGCAAAAAAAAAAAACAGTGTCTTCAACAGAGTGTAATACGGAAAGTCGCCAAAAAGTAGTTCTAAAGTCGCTAGACTTCTCATTATCAACAAAGAAAGATTAAATTTTGGCACTATGGGGTGCTAAAAAGGTCACTAAATCCCTATTTAAGCAATATAAAAGTTAAAAGAAATTGTTGTTGAAAAAGAGTTAAAATCGCTAGATTGGCAACACTGAACAAACCTGTATAACATGATCCGCGCATCACGTATTTCACCTGTTTATGCGATGTTGCCAAATCCTTTTCACGTGAACTTAGATTGCATTAGAACCAAGGTAATTTGATCGCAGAAAAGTTTTATACAATAGAAGAAGTGTCTGAACTCGGTTTACTTTTCGATCTTCGATCAAAGTTGATCTTTAGTCAGGGAGTTTTATACAATTGGCTCTATGTATGGTAACTATTTGACTAAAGATGAAATGAAACAAATTTTACACTTGTGATATTTATTTCCTTCCAAACAGACTGTTTGAAACTTCTAATTTACATCCTCTGTTATGAGAAAAAAAGAATACGTGCCAACGTCCAGTAGCGAACTCATGAATCAGGTTTTTTTTATGTATTTTGATGCGCAGAGGGCATGGAGCATGTCAAACATAACTCACATGTATCCAGCGTGGTCAATGCAAAGAGACTGGGGCCGAGTCCCCAAGTACCACAGCAGGCTGTTTGCTGATGGATGAGAAAGTAAACATGGTGGGGCGCAAGGTGGGGTCATGTAAATAGCCATACCAGCGGGTGCCTGCCTCGGAGAGGGGGGGGGGAAATACTATCTGACGAGATACATCACGACTCTGTCACGCGTGTTAAAGCTTTTAAAAGCCAACAACCACCCACAGTTCAGATTTTTTTTTTTTAAAATAGGGATGTTTGGCTTGTATTGTCTGTACTGTAGTCTGCTCGGAGGGGAAGCCCCGAGTAATCTAAATTTAGAACAACTCGGCGACATCGCTTCGCCGTGTTTAGACTCGGATGGCAATGTAAGTGCCAGATGTGTGATCACATGCTGTAAGTTAATCTCAATGCAAATGCACAAGACATATGCTGAAATTGTTTTGATTTATAAATACTGAGACAACAAGACAGTAGTCTGCTTAAAGTTAAATATCATCTACCTTAGAGTTAAAATCCAAATGTGTAACAAAATTTCGAGATACATTAATGTTGCTACCGTAATTATGTAATTATTAAATAGTTTTATGTTTACATTTCGATGATTTGAAAATTAATCAGAAAATCGCTATGCATTTCAGTGGCTGCATGCATGCATGCATACATAAATACATACATACATACATACATGCATACATACATACATACATACATACATACATGCATACATAAATACATACATACATGCATACATAAATACATACATACATACATACATACATACATACATGCATACATACATAAATACATACATACATGCATACATAAATACATACATAAATACATACATACATGCATACATAAATACATACATACATACATGCATACATAAATACATACATACATACATGCATACATAAATACAGACATACATACATACATGCATGCATACATAAATACATACATACATACATACATACATACATGCATACATAAATACATACATACATGCATACATAAATAAATACATACATACATACATACATACATGCATACATAAATACATACATACATACATGCATACATGCATACATGCATACATACATACATACATGCATACATGCATACATGCATACATACATACATGCATACATACATACATGCATAAATACATACATACATAAATACATGCATACATAAATACATACATACATACATACATGCATACATAAATACATACATACATACATACATACATGCATACATAAATACAGACATACATACATACATACATACATGCATGCATGCATACATAAATACATACATACATACATACATACATACATACATACATACATACATGCATACATAAATACATACATACATGCATACATAAATAAATAAATACATACATACATACATACATACATACATACATACATACATACATACATACATACATGCATGCATACATAAATACATACATACATACATACATACATACATACATACATACATACATACATACATACATACATACATACATACATATATACATACATACAGGAATAGTTATCATGAGCAAATTATGACACAATATTGTAATTTTAAATGTAAATTACCCAAGGCATATATATAATTTCAAGTCAGTGAAATGCGTCATAGTGCCACTACAGTGAGTGAGATGAGAGTAAAGTGAAAGACTATTGAAACTTATGTAGGGCCTATACATAATTATGTAGGTTGTATTGTAAAATTAAGTATTTTATTTATGTTTTATTATTATTGTGTTAAATTATATTGTGTATTTTTATTGTATTGTGTATAAAATTGTAGGCCTATTGTGTATTGTATAACTGTATTGTGTATTGTAAATTTATTGTGTATTGCTTATCATTTCTTTATTGTGTATTGTATTGTTATTTTTTTGTGTATACCACTGCCACCCGGTGCATGCCCACTTGCAGTGTAAATAAATACATACATACATACATAAGTAGAGAATTAAAATTAGTTAAGGTGATGCGAAAACTCAACTCTCATATTATGAAAAAAGGAAATTGTAGCATATTATTGTAATACCACGTGTAAATTGTTCAGTAAAATGCATGTAATATTACTATGTAATGGCGCATGCAGTTTATTTATTTATTTATTTATTTATTTATTTATTTATTTATTTATTCTGGCGTAGTTAAGGCCTTCTCTTCCACAACACCAGGAATACAATGATGTTCTCAATAAAAAAATACATACATACATACATACATACATACATACATACATACATACATACATACATACATACATACATACATACATACATACATACATTCATACATACATACACAGTCGACGTGGTTGGCGAATTGGTATAGCGATGGCCTTCTATGCCCAAGGTTGCGAGTTCGATCCAGACCCAGGTCGATGGCATTTAAGTGTGTTTAAATGCGACAGGCTCATGTCAATAGATTTACTGGCATGTAAAAGAACTCCTGCGGGACAAAATTCCGGCACATCCTGCTACTCTGATATAACCTCTGCAGTTGCGAGCGTCGTTAAATAAAACATAAAATTTTACATACATACATACATACATACATACATACATACATACATACATACATACATACATACATACATACATACATACATACATACATACATACATACATAGGGGAGAGTCGGGTAGTATCGGACATCGAGTAATATCGGACAGTGAGTTTCTTTTATCTACCACACGATGATAGAACCTGATTGACATGGTTACGTTTCTGTGATGTCGCATAGAGAAACGTAACCATGTCATTCAGGTACTACCATATGGTGGTAGATGAAAGAAACGCACTGTCCGATACTACCCGATGTCCGATACTACCCGACTCTCCCCTACATACATACATACATACACACATACATACATATATGCATACATACAGTCGGCCTGAGTAGCGTAGTCGGTATAGCGCTGGCCTTCTGTGCTCGAGGTTGCGAGTTCGATCCAGGCCCAGGTCCATGGCATTTAAGTGTGTGTTAAATGCGACAGGCTCATGTCAGTACTGGCACGTAAAAGATCTGCGGGACAGAATTCCGGCGCACCGGCGACGCTGATATAACATCTGGAGTTGCGCGAGCGTCGTTAAATAAATCACAATTTAAATTCACACAAATATTCTGTCTCTCTCTCTCTGCACTATTTTACTTTGTTGCTTGCTCATTTCTACCAAAATGGAATGGTTAAACCTTCAACCCCTTCCACCCCTATACACAACCGTATTTGAAATTTTGCTTTCTAAAAATTTTCTTTCTGACACTCGAAATCTATTCGAAATAGTTTATGCAACTCCTCTGAGTGCAGCGAGGTGTCGTGCTTGATGAGCAGGCAGTGCAGAGCTTTGTTTAGGCGACAACTTGCACGTGTTTGGCGTCGCTATCCCTCATCTCGTCCTGAACAACATAAAGCTGTCCCAAGAGCAGCAGCCTGCCGTAGGAGAGGGGAGGTGAAGCACCGCTCGTTAAAATATACGATTTTATGCTTGATGGTTTTGTAGCAGTTTACTCTCCTAGAATGGATTATTTTAACGTAATATACCTTGGCTTATACACTGCAATATCAGCGGCCTAGACACGGAGCAGCTATTCTGTGAGTGCGGTTAGATTCAGGACGAAAGTTTGCGCCTCTAAACTTAGGTAACCTCAACTTGCCACCTTCTTACTTACTTACTTACTTACTTACAAATGTCTTTTAAGGAACCCGGAGATTCATTGCCGCCCACACATAAGCCCGCCATCGGTCCCTATCCTGTGCAAGATTAATCCAGTCTCTATCATCATATCCCACTTCCCTCAAATCCATTTTAATATTATCCTCCCATCTACGTCTCGGCCTCCCCAAAGGTCTTTATCCCTCCGGTCTCCCAACTAACACTCTATATGCATTTCTGGATTCGCCCATACCTGCTACATGCCCTGCCCATCTCAAACGTCTGGATTTAATGTTTCTAATTATGTCAGGTGAAGAATACAATGCGTGCAGTTCTGCGTTGTGTAACTTTCTCCTGTAACTTCATCCCTCTTAGCCCCAAATATTTTCCTGAGCACCTTATTCTCAAACACCCTTAACCTATGTTCCTCTCTCAGAGTGGGAGTCCAAGTTTCACAACCATAAAGAACAACCGGTAATATAACTGTTTTATAAATTCTAACTTTCAGATTTTTCGACAGAAGACTGGATGATAAAAGTTTCTCAACCGAATAATAACACGCATTTCCCATATTTATTCTGCGTTTAATTTCCTCCCGAGTGTCATTTATATTTGTTACTGTTGCTCCAAGATATTTGAATTTTTCCACCCCTTCGAAGGATAAAACTCCAATTTTTATATTTCCATTTCGTACAATATTCTGGTCACGAGACATAATCATATACTTTGTCTTTTCGGGATTTACTTCCAAACCGATCGCTTTACTTGCTTCAAGTAAAATTTCCGTGTTTTCCCTAATCGTTTGTGGATTTTCTCCTAACATATTCACGTCATCCGCATAGACAAGAAGCTGATGTAACCCGTTCAATTCCAAATCCAGCCTGTTATCCTGAACTTTCCTAATGACATATTCTAGAGCGAAGTTAAAAAGTAAAGGTGATAGTGCATGTCCCTGCTTTAGCCCGCAGTGAATTGGAAAAGCATCAGATAGAAACTGACCTATACGGACTCTGCTGTATGTTTCACTGAGACACACTTTTTTTAAATCAACTATTGGATTAACCAGTTATATTTGAGAAAACTGTCAAGACACACAGATTATAAGGGCCTACCTATTTTCAAAAAAAGGAATAGACAGAATTACGAAACTTTTCGACGAATAATTCGTCCTTAACTCAGGAAGTATTAATTAATATACATTATACAAGACAAATCACTGGATTTGAAATGTATTGAACTTTATTTAGACAAGACAAACTTTACTTAACAAAAATAAATAACAATTATTCCAATTGTATAAGAAATATTACAAGTACAGTGGAACTCCAGAAATAGACACTCCAAAAATAGACGCTCTCTCTCGTATACTTCACGAAAGGTAAGTCAACGCATCCTGTCCCGTGCTGCACATGGCTAACCAGTTGGACCAGTGCAGTAGTGTGCAGATACTGGTACACGCTGGCAGCAAGGCAGGGAACAAAAAATGTGTACTTATGTTGAAGCAGAATTTACAACTATTGGAACGGTTTAAAAAGATGAATCAATCATAGCCATCGCTCAAGAATTTAACATTTCGATCAGAACAGTGCATAGGATAAAACAAAATTCATCTAATTACGAGGCATTCTGTAGTGATTATAAGAAGCTTTGTTATTATCAGTTGATTGCAGGATGAAAACACAGCTTATTTTGTGTAATTTCCTAAATTTAATCAATTGGGATGATTTATGTTCTCTCTTGAAGGGTATACATAATTTTAAAATAATTTAATACACAAACACAACTATTACAAGAAATGCTCAATAAGATTTTGTAGCTTTATTCTCTTCAGCTCTAATCAACAATAACAAAAATGCAGGTTACCAGGCGACGATAGAAAAGAAAAGATGCGAAAACAAATGAATATGGTGTATAAACAATTGAATGCTCTTTCATATTCAAGTATAAAAATATAGGGGTGCCATTTGAAATTTCGAAGTGGGAGTGGGAGGTGAAATCTAAAATGCAATTAAGCCTGGATTAAGGCTTCCCCCTTGATATCTAAATGTACGTGTTTTTTTTTTTGGTTTAAATTGAATTCAATTAATTAACTAGTTATTTAGAGTGGGAAGTTTTGAAATGAAAGCCCCGTATGTAGACATACAGGGACATCATTTTATTTTTACTAACATTTTTAATATTAACCTGTCTATACCTTTATAGAACCGGAAACACCACTTGCTCCCCCCTCCAAGACTGGAGTTCGATGATACTGGCGTAAAACACAAATCACTCTCTAGGTATAGGATGGAAGAAAAGTAGTTCATCCATTTACGTAAACTAGGAAATATCGCGATTTTGAGTTTGATAATTTTCATTAGGTTCTTCTTTAATCAAAGTACAGTACTGTATTAAGAATAAGTGTTTTTACTCACGAAGTGAGTTATCCATGCGAACGTATTCATTATGCAGTGTATATCGTACTGTCTACAGCACATTAGCGTACAATATAGAGAATGAAGTTAAATTGAAAAATAATCATAATATGAATATTTAAACACAATTTTGAAAATGGTGGCCGTTCTTTTCGATACAGGCTTCAGTTCTTTTGTGCATATTATCGCACTATAGACTATTGCATCTAATTCCAATTGCCAGTTTCGTCCTTCGTACTAGTAACTCATGTTGAAATAATTCTGTACCTACTCTACGTACTGTGAATTCAATCTTCACTTCTGCCCGACCCGAAAATATAAAATTACTCAGGCATGCTATCTACTGTCCGTCCAAGTGGTTATGCCGCAGGATTGTAGAAAGGGAGGAAATCACGTGACAGTTAATTACTTAACGAGGCCCTTTTATTTAAGTTAAATTAAACAGCTGTACAATATTACGTAAACATCCAATTCCTAAGAGAAATTAATATTTTCAGAAAAGTGCAGAGGGGCGAGCAGAAGCAGGTAGGGGAAATCGGGATGCGACGTAGGCAAACGGACAGTACCTGTGCGAAAATATGATTCAATATTGAAAGCTCTTTCGTCACTGGAAAACGCGAACATATTTCTGGAACGTACTATACTCAATAACTCAGTACTGCTTACTATCTGCGGTCTTGGTTCTGTGTGGAGTTGAAACTTCCTTGGTAGAAGGGGTGGGAGTGAAGTACATTCAAAACCTCAGGTACAATAAAAATTGAAGTAAAAATAAAATGATGTCCCTGTATTTAGAGAGTTTTCCCTCTAGAAGTTTGTTTTATTATACTTAATCACGGATTTGTTTTGTTATATATTTTGCATATACTACAATATATTATTTAAAATTATATACATTAATTAATTATGTTTCGGCCCGCACGCCATAAAAACATTTTGTGCGAGATCGCGCGTATTTGCTTGGTTTCCGCACAAAACCAATCCGCGGGAAGTCTAAAATTCCACATTCAGTATTCCCAACCTAACACATAACAATTTCCCTCTTCTTACCGCATAAGTGACATGTTGATTTTACTACTTTAGGCTTTTAACATATTATTTTTAGAGACGTTCAGTATAGTAATAATTATAAATTGGAAACTTACCACTGCAATATCACCTAAATTGCGCTGTTAATTATTGTTTTTAAATATTTGCAAAAATTAAGTAAACTCTACAACTCCACTAAAGTTACTGCATTCGCGATGCAAGTAACATTAAGGAAGCCGTGAAAAAATCAACAAGATTCCAGACTCATCATAGACTGGGGGAAAAAAAGACAGACGTATATCACGGCCTGCTGCAGTATAGTAAACACAGAAAACATTTTAAAGCAACAGTGTTGAAGATAGATATTTTTGGTTTTCAAATTTGCCGTCATTGAACAGAAACCAAGATGGAGATTTGATTGCAACTAATTAGAAAATTCTCTTTCAGGTATGTAATAAACGATCTTCGCACAAAATAATGTACGATACACAAGCGGTATGTTTTCTTTCAATTCTCGGAAATTAAAGAAGCTCAACTACGTTTTGCTTTTTCAAACTTTTCCTCGAACATGAAAACTTCAACATACCGCTCTTGTAACGCATATTACTATTTCAAAACATACTACCGTGCAAAAAGTACTGTAGTTGGTCTGCTCGTTTTTCAAAGTTTTCCTCGATTTTGCGAAAAGCACTCCGCAGCCTTGTATCGTGATATACTAATGTGTCTTTTACTGAATATCCTCTGAAATGTTGGTTTCACATAGAAGACCTACTTGTCACAATGCAACATCTTCTCTGTGTTTGATGAATAGCTGTAATCATGTACGACACTCGCCCTTATTAACGCATTGAAAAATTGTAACGTTTACTTTTCTTTAAAATTCGTTTGTTTTTTTTCTGTTTTGTTAGAGCTGAAAAGAATCCTTCTTCACTTATATTCAAACATACACTGCCTTGCCCAAATGGATAATAATCCAGGGCTTTGAGGATCTAAATTGGGTTTGTTGCTTTCGTAAGGCCCTCTCTGTCTGGTCGAAGGCTCTCTCTCACGCTCCTCTCTCAGTCCTCTTCCACTCTCTTGCGGCTGGTGGGAAATAGCTCTGGTTAATCACTGTGGACGCGCACTTGATAACCTCTCGTACTATCAACAGGTAAGACGCTGCAGTAGAATGAAAATATGTGTGGAATAAGCGTGTTGCTAGACTCGCAGGTTATGCCTTCTAACTTAATTAATCAGTCTTCCCGAATATGTATCAACAAAAATATTTATTTGAATCCATGTTGAATCTTTCGTACACTACTTTCAACAATTGAATATAAATAATTGATTAAATGGCGATCTTACTCGTGTTAATTGTGTAAGCATGTGCGGCTTACAGCTGTTTCGGTGCTATTCGACACCATCCTCAGAGCCTACTAGATCTCGGCACTATCTCAACTTCGCTGCCAGTTGTGTGGGTGCGTTCGTGCGATGAAGAGTTGTGTCAAACAGTGTCTGTGTTCTGAAATTAATCTGTGTGTTGAGAATTTTATTGGGGTGTGTTTTAGTGTGCCTGTATATTTCATATTGTTCTAGTGTGTTGAGTTTTAGGTTTTTGGGTAGCATTTTTTTATTTTATTGGGTTATTTTACGACGCTGTATCAACATCTAGGTTATTTAGCGTCTGAATGAAATGAAGGTGATAATGCCGGTGAAATGAGTCCGGGGTCCAACATATTCGGTTGAGGGAAAACCCCGGGAAAAACCTCAACCAGGTAACTTACCCCGACCGAGATTCGAACCCGGGCCACCTGGTTTCGCGGCCAGACGCGCTGACCGTTACTCCACAGGTGTGGACTTTGCGTTGTATGTGTAGTATTTCCATATCTATATTTATGTTATTGTATGTGTGGTTAGCATTTGTTATGTGTTCGGCATATGTAGATGTATTGTGTCCTCTGGTTATTGCTTTAATCTGTTCTTTGTATCGAGTTTGGAATGATCTGTCTGTCTGTCCAATGTAGAAACTGTCGCAACTATTGCATGTGAGTTTGTATACGCCTGTGTGGTTGTATTTATTTGTTTGTGTTGTTTGTGAGTTGAGATGTTTTTGTAGTGTGTCTTCTGTTCTGTATGCTATGTTGTATTTCTTGTTTTCTGAATGAGGATGGGATCTTGCGTGTGTTTTTGTTTTCGTATGTTAGTGTGATGTATTTCTTGTGTTTGTGCTGTGTTTTGTGTGTTTTTGTGTTTGTTGAGGTTTTGTTTTGTCTTCCTTATGATGTTGTCTATTATGTTTGGGTTGTAACCATTTTCTTGTGCTATGTATTTGATTGTGTTCACTTCTTCATTGTAGTGTTGTTGGCTCATGGGTATGTTGAGTAATCTGTGTACCATTGTCCTGAATGCAGCATGTTTGTGTTGTGTGGGGTGATTAGATGTGTTGTGTATGTATGTGGTGGTGGTGGTTGGTTTTCTGTATATTTTGAAGGTGTGTTTGTTGTCAACTTTTGTTATGGTGAAGACTAGGAAATTTATGGAGTTGTTGTTTTCGAGTTCCAGTGTGTATTGAAGTTTTGGGTGTATATTGGTGTAGTTTGTGTATTTGTCGTTTGTTTCCTTTGTATAGTATGAGTATGTCGTCTACGTATCTGTGCCAGTATATTATGTTGTCTGCATATTTATTGCATATCCAGCATACTAGCAGAGATATTTTTACACAACGTAGAACAAACATACACACTCAACAATGAACACAACAAATGTTGGATTTTATCCATTGATGATGGAGACGATTAGAAGATTACATCACTTCTTTCTTAATGTCTGTTCACTGTATTTTAATCATTATATAAACAAACAATATCGTTGTCATTTCTGAAATGATTTCTTTGAACAACTTGAAAACGAGGCACCTAAAATTATTCTAAACCCACAATATGATATTGTTCTCTTCTGATTGTGTACCTATGTATTTCCATGTCTATTTCCAAATAAAAATATACTTTACTTTGAAATATAATATATTTAAGAAATAAGTTTGGAAGTGAATCCCGAAAGACAAATCATATGATTATGTCTCGTGCCGAGAATATTGAACGAAATGGAAATATAAAAATTGGAAATTTATCCTTTGAAAAAGTGGAAAAATTCAAATACCTGGGAGTATTTTAGTATTAGTATTAGTAGGTTATTTTACGACGCTTTATCAACATCTTTGGTTATTTAGCGTCTGAATGAAAGGAAGGGGATAATGTCGGTGAAATGAGTCCGGGGTCCAGCACCGAAAGTTACCAAGCATTTGCTCATATTGGGTTGAGAGAAAACCCCGGAAAAAACCTCAACCAGGTAACTTGCCCCGACCGGGAATCGAACCCGGGCCACCTGGTTTCGCGGCCAGACGCGCTGATCGTTACTCCACAGGTGTGGACAAATACCTGGGAGCAACAGTAACAAATATAAATGATACTCGGGAGAAAATTAAACACAGAATAAATATGGGAAATGCCTGTTATTATTCGGTTGAGAAGCTTTTACCATCCAGTCTGTTGTCAAAAAATCTGAAAGTTAGAATTTATAAAGCAGTTATATTACCGGTTGTTCTTTATGGTTGTGAAACTTGAACTCTCACTTTGAGAGAGGAACATAGGTTAAGGGTGTTTGAGAATAAGGTGCTTAGGAAAATATTTGGGGCTAAGAGGGATGAAGTTACAGGAGAATGGAGAAAGTTACACAACACAGAACTGCACGCATTGTATTCTTCACCTGACATAATTAGGAACATTAAATCCAGACGTTTGAGATGGGCAGGGCATGTAGCACGTATGGGCGAATCCAGAAATGCATATAGAGTGTTAGTTGGGAGGCCGGAGGGAAAAAGACGTTTGGGGAGGCCGAGACGTAGATGGGAAGATAATATTGAAATGGATTTGAGGGAGTTGGGGTATGATGATAGAGACTGGATTAATCTTGCTCAGGATAGGGACCGCTGGAGGGCTTATGTGAGGACGGCAATGAACCTCCGGATCCCTTAAAAGCCAGTAAGTAAGTAAATAAGCAATAATTATAATAATAATAATAATAATAATAATAATAATAATAATAATAATAAATATATTACATATTAATTGTCAATTTACAACAGCGTAGTTACAATATTTACTAAATGTCATGGGTTAAGCCGAAGTTGCGCAACCTGACAGGTGTTTAACAAGCAATTTCATGAACTAGGATGTGATTCTTCAATTTATTTAAATTTGAATTTTGATATTTTCCGACAGTCTCTGACATGGTCAGGGAGAGAATTCCAGAGGCGTGGAATCGATATGCTGAAAGATGATGAGTAGAAGGATGTTCTGTGCAGAGGAATAGAGAGAAGGTACATGTTCCGGGTTCGATGTAGTGAAAGGTAAAAAAAAAAAAAAAAAAAAAAAAAACGAGATGCTAGGTATGAGGGTGTGGAGGTGTGGATGATTTTAAGTAATAACAAGAGGGAGTTGAAGAATCTTCTTTCTTCAAGTGGATTCCAAGACAACAATTCTAGTGATGGTGTTACTTACTGTAATCGAATTTTCTAATGTTAGAAACGAAACGAACGCAGATATTGTGAATACACTGTAGACTTTTTGGGCAAGATCAGTATTTATTCGTGAACAGAGAATCGCAATAATCGAAGTGGGGCATCACTAAAGTTTAAATGAGATTCTTTTTTAATTTGAGAGGTAGAACGTTGGTTAAATGTTTGAGGGAATAAATTATAGAAAATGTTTTCTTATATACTGGGGGTTCATTTCAAAGTGTTTCATGACGTCACTGTTGTTGGGTCACTGATTTGAAGCGAATTTCAGCTTATATGTCAGAGAAGTTGCCTATTATTCAAGGCGTTAAATCTGAACTTGAGAACGTGTACGGTATAACTTGAACGTCGTAGCAACAGATGGCGGTCTGTACGGTCTGAGTGCTACCATAACCTCTTTCGAACTGTGTTTTGCGCTGCCAAGTCGTACGCAGGGTATTTGTTATCATCGGTTGCGTACGGTAACATTCCACAACACAAATCAAATGCTCCGTGTCCATGTTGACCGTCGAAGTTAATGTCAACAAATACGTAAGTAATCGTCTTAACCCTCTCCCCATATCCCGACAGTACGTATTTCCAAACAGTTCACATTCCTGCCACTACCGGCGTTACCGTACGTATCGGTACGTACTCTTCAGAATGAACGCCGTACTTGCTAGGCAACTTCTCTGCCTCACAGGTTATACACCTCTGCGGAAGTGTAGGAAGATTGAATTCTCTAGGCTCATCGGCTAGCCACATGACGGCATACAGCGAACCATGGACATATTTTGAACTGAACACCCAGTAGTAGGTATGTAGGTCAGTTGAATTTGAAACTTTAAATTTGAATCTAAATATATTCCTAATTTTATTATCGTAGTTTTTCGATCCAAACTCTGGTTTAAATAATTATCGCTGTTAGTGAAAGAGGCCCTAAGTGAGAAAAAATGACGGAATTGTATAAAAATTATATGAAGGGAGACAATTTGTGTGTGTGTGTGAGAGAGGGAGAGAGAGAGAGGGAGAAAGGAGAATATTACTTTATATTTACAACGGTCGAATGGAGAGAATAAAAATGAACGGGATGGTAGAAGGAATTAACGCGTGCAAGAGGTTACTAAGAAAAGACGTGGAATAGAGGAACGCGATGACAGAATGAAGCGAGGGGGAGGCTGAAAGGCTCGGAGCATTCTGTATCGACTTGTTCCAAGGAAATCGAAGAGCGTTGTAGCAGGAAGGGAGTCTGCGAGCACCGCTCGTTACAGCAGCTCATCTCCTGTCTACTTATTCCCGGACTTGTTCCGCTTTGTTATCCTACTCCGCCCGTACATCTTGCCTCCATGTTTGTGAACGTTACTCACCTCCACTTCTCTCATGTCAGCTCGGTTTTGTCACTGTCGGTTTGCATCCTATCTTCCGCTGCAGTTTCCGGTTTAGTGTTTGTTTCTCTTCTGTAATTCTTAACCCCGTACGAAATCTGCGTTTCGATTTATGGCATACGTGTAGGGCAATGTCATTTAATAATGCCGCAATACAAGGTGTCGCATGTTTTTAATGTCTAATGCAGTGATGTAAAAGCAAGCTCATTTTTCTGACCTTAACGTCGTGCGCGGGAATCAAGCGCTAAGTATGGAAAGAGCAAGGGTTGTGTATATGAATAAGCAGCCTGTTGGATTAAGAAAACAGTGGTGCACAAATTTCAAACGAAAATTGAAATGTTATGTCGTTATTTTTATATGGCTTTTTTCTGTTTGATATTATCTATATTGTCTGTAAAACAAAAGTACTAATACCAATTTCTTAATATTGCAGTTGTGTTTTAAATCTTAACAACATAATAAAAACTTAAGAAGGAATATTCACATAAGTTCCATAGCAGTACAACTATACTGTTCTAAATGGATGAAAGACATCATTCATAAAGAAAATTATATCCCCCCCCCAAAAAAAAGAGATTGAGTATGACATGGAAATTTGGAATTGATATTGATGGTACAGTACCTTTAGCCTTATAAAAGTAATAAATAAACTAATCAAAATAATATTACAGTACAAAGCAAAGTTACCTAGGTGCTGTATATGTTTTAAGTGTAACTAATATTCCATAACAAAACTCTTATCGCATTATGCTTTTAAGGTGATATTGGTGAGCAACTTCCTATCATCAGAATATTAAATTATTTTCTCGAAATCTGCTGAAGCTATAGAGCTGACATTTTTACAACACATTGGCACGTATCTTTTGCTTATGATGTAACAGTAGTTGCTTTGTTAATTCATTTCCTTGCAAATAATTTCCATGCGAATATTTTCAAAATGTTTAATACACTATCTTCAGTAATCTGTAGTTACGGTTTATTAGATTTACGAAAACATTCTGTAAGGCTACTAAATAAATAGGCCTATATCTGAAAATTTCACTTTACTATTAAAAAGTTGAGGAAATATTTCTTTTGAATAAAAAAAAAATCAAGCTTGTGAAAAATGAGCATTACAATTAAAACTTACATTCTTATAATGCACTTAAACTTCTCAGATAGATCTAAAAATTACCATGGATACAGTTTTAATAAGTTCTCTTCCCTTCATCTATTGAATCAGTGCTGGCCATCCCTGAATATAGTTCGACCAAGCGGCATATACCACCTCTTTCGTCTGTCTCTTTCCTTTCCGCTGTAAAGTGCTCAGGCTCTCCTGAGCTCTAAAGCGCGCGCTTGCTCCAATGGGTATCAATTGACATGACTGGTCTAATGCTTCAGTTCATCGTAATATCCATGTTTCTGCCGAGTACAATTCCACAGTCCACACAAAGCACTTCACTAATCTCTTCCTTAGTTATTTTTTCAGAGATCAAGAGAGGATTTTTCTTTTCCTATCATAAGCTTCCTTTGTAATTTTTATGTGATTCTTTAATTGTATTTAATGAACTTCCCGCTATTTTATAACAATTCAAAATATTCCATATTTACTAGTTTTTCGTATAATGATATCATTACTTTTATAAACAAGTTACAGCATCAAAGTTTCAGTAGCAAGTTGTAATCTGGGAAATAATTTCTCTCGGAGTAATAAAGAGTTGATAAGGTCAAGTGTCGCAGAAGTTTTACGATTTTCAGACTAAGTTACGTCCAGAAGACAAATTGCTGTGGTAACAACAGTAGCGAATTGAACTTAAGGGAAGAGTGCAATAAACAGTTTCTCATTAAACTCGATCTTTGCTCATGTTAATGCGTTTCTTTGTACAAGGAGGGTGCCACTTCTTCCACCAGTCATAAAATCAAGACTGCCATGAAAAATGTTCTGTCCTAAGAGAATACTTCTTCACAGAAGATGGCAGATAATTTATATAGTAGCTTTGTTGCTTCTCACAACAATTTACTTTGAAAGTTTCCGCTATACTGGAGAATTACCACGGTCACTTTGAACCGTGCCGTTACATTTGCCACCAAATTTAAGTAAATACACAATGTCACCAACATAAGAACATGACGTTGGTGTGTGGCGTAGTTGGCGGGAGAAATTTTTTTTTCTCTCTCTCTCTGCCTCCTTCGTTCTGAACATTACTGAGAGATAGCACCAGTGTTAGCTACAAAGTATATTTGCGCAAATATATTGCAAGTAGATTATGTGACTTATTACGTGTTTTAGATGAGAGTCTCGAGACAAAATAGTTTTGTGCTATATTTCTTTTTTTCTCTCTCTCTGTCTACCTCCTTCGTTCTGAACATTATTGAGAGATATCACCACTGTAAGCGACAATGTGTATTTGCGTAAATATTGCGAGTAAATTATGACGAGTGCCTTAGATGAGAGGCTCGGGACAGAAACAGTTTTGCTGTAGCGCATGCGTGGACCTCTCATGTAGTGGGAGCGTGATCCTTACTTGAATTTATTTTTGCGTGTACATTGCAGATTAAATTATTGAGATATCTTCTTGATTCGGTTACAGATCTTGCATTTACGAAGGTTAGGTTAGGTTGGCTTTGGTTAGGTTAGGTTAGCTTTGGTTAGGTTAGGTTAGCTTTGGTTAGGTTAGGTTAGCTTTGGTTAGGTTAGGTTAGCTTTGGTTAGGTCAGCTTAGCTTTGGTTAGGTCAGCTTAGCTTAGGTTAGGTTAGTTTTGGTTAGGTTAGCTTTGGTTAGGTTAGGTTAGCTTTGGTTAGGTTAGGTTAGCTTTGGTTAGGTTAGGTTAGCTTTGGTTAGGTTAGCTTGATTCCATTCGTCCATGTAGTAGTTAAAATTATATAATATGACTGTTTTTGATTCGTAATATTGATAAAAAATTAATAGGCCTATAATAAAAGCGGTGAATAATTTCATGGTCCCTAAAATTTTTTTTCGTAAAAGGCTAGGTATTTTTCTATAGGCCAGAAATAAAACAGCAACGCCGTCATAATTACGTACTTTACGCTTTGGCGAACTTTAACCGGAAATTTACTTTCCGTCATTTTAATGGTATTCCGTGAAACACACCTTTTTTCCTGTTAATTTCCTTGTGATAACCTAGTTTATGATCTTATTACATCTTCATTTTCTTTTAATGCATTCAAAAAACCGCCGTTGTACTACATAAAACCTTGAACTTGACTAATGGAGTGAATTATTTAAGAATATAGTCGCGAATTTGACTACCACCATATCGATTATATTTTGTTTGATACGGCTCGGTACGGCCCGGTGACTAGTGGCCAGCGAATAGCGTCGACTATCGATATTTGTCTGCCGTGGGTATTATCCAGTTGTTCCAAAGTTTCCATTATTATTATTGTATCTCCATTGGGGGGTAGCCTTATTTTACATATGTATGCTAGGGCTATAGGTTTACACAAATAAATAGGCCTAAGCATAAAAACAAATTGAAAAGAAAAATAAATTAGCTTACACAATGTAAACAAAATATAAAAAAAAAATTCCGCAATTTAAACATTGCGATTGCAAATCAAACATCAGGCATCAATAGAGACATACAGAAAACAGTTACAACACATGAACATAACACCTGGAATGGAATGAACAAGTGAATCACACTTCCAAAAAAATATTTTCCATTATTCACTCATTAAAGCGACTGAAGAACTTTCTTCCTGATAAATTAAAACTAATCCTTGTACAAGCACTCGTGATGCCACACTTTGACTACTGCGATATTATATTAAGTAACCTAAATGCAAATTTGAGCAACAGGCTACAACGTGTGCATAATGCGTGCGTCCGTTATATTTGTAATATTCGTAAGTATGATCATGTTTCCCCGTCTTTCCAAACTCTGTCTTGGCTAAGGCTAAGCGATCGACGAGCCCTGCATTCTCTTGTTCTCTTACTTCAAATCCTGCGCACCGCTACCCCAATCTATTTGGCTTCTCGTTTTCAAAATTTATCCGCATATCATCAGCTAAGTACAAGATCTCATCATAACAATTTACTCATTATACCCTACCACAAGACATCTTTATATTCTTCATCCTATACAGTTTCAGTTGCTAGAAATTGGAACTCGCTTCCGAGTGATATAAGGGGTTGTTGGACAATAACTTCATTTAGATCAAAATTACATAAATTCTTACTTAACAGATGAATTGCTGATTAAAATTTGTTACTTATAATGAAACTAACATCTGTCCATTCTTATTATTATTATCTTTAATTTCTCTAAATAGTTTTACAAAACCTCTAATGGCAATTACATTAATATTCTCATTATAGAAATAGAAATATATATATTCTCCCTGTAACATAGTCCTAGTAAGCTTATATTAAATTAATTTTCATCATTTTACTAGCTATCTCAAATATATTAAATTAATTATAATTCATTGAATTAAATTAGCTCATAAATTAAGTTACTACTTTACCTTATAGATTTATCTAAATTTAAATAAATGTGTAGAGAAGATTATTGCTGGAGAACCTTTTAAGTGTAGTGAAAATATTTGTAATTTAAATTTATGTATTGTATTGATTAAGGCTGGTTGAGTGGAAGAGAAGGCCTTATGGCCTTAACTCTGCCAGCGAAAATAAAACATTATTATTATTATTATTATTATTATTATTATTATTATTATTATTATTATTATTTCTTATAGCCGTACTCTATAACACAATCAAGCAACTTTCCCTAACATACATAATAAATTAATACACAATAGTCACTCAATCAAAATCAAGCATTCCATAACTATGACTCACATACACAACAAATCAAGCATCCTCTACAACACATACACTTCAACACAAGAAAGTTTCCTTGAAGTGACTTTTATAATAAAAATATTCTGCTTATGTTTCTGTCGCACATACAGTTTATGTTTCTGCATGGATGACAATGACAGAAAAGTTGCAACATATTGTGTGTAACTTATATATATATTTATGCTCGACCATGCCGAAATGTAGTAATTATACACCTGGTAGCAGACCTTTAATGCATGTCATTAAAGTACACCTACTCATTAAAGGTCAGGTCTTTCAGCCAATGACGACTCAGGTTACAACTGTTCAGCCAATGACAGGTCAGCTTTCTACCGTTATAAAACCGCAAGTATCGATTATTCTCGGATATGCAATCGAAAGAGAATTAGCGAAAAGTCACGGAGACTGGAAATCCAACTGTCGCAGAAGGTTATGTTCTGTTACTATAATAATTAGCGTTAATTGTAAATAATATTCAAATAAATTCAATTTGTCATCTCGTTTTTCAATGTCTAATTTATTTTTAATGTTATCTCTGTAGGTTCTTATGGCCTAGCAAGGTCATTGTGAACATCTGTTCCTCGGAAAAAATCAATACTTTCGCCTCTGCGCACATCTCACAACATACGGAACATTGGCCAAGGTCACATACAAAGAAAATTAATAATATCAAGTTAGAAATATGGTCGAGCATAAAAAGTAGTATGAGACTCGCCTATAATGGTAATTAAGAAGCTCGCATGAAAATTATGAAACTCGCTTGCGCTCGGTTCATAAATATCCATACTCGCTTCTTAATTACCTTCATTATAGGCTCGTTGCATAATGTACTATTATTAAACATGACAGAATCTATATATATATATATATATATATATATATATATGTATATATATACATATATATATATATGTATATATATATATATATTGCTAGTAAGTTTGAAATGAATTCAATTTAATACACTGTGTTGTGACAGTGAAGTGTGTTTGTGTCAGTGAAGTTCTATAGATTACAGTAGTAGTGCAAAGTATTTGAACACATAAATGTTTTTGAAGTGTTAGTGAAATCAGGATAGTGTCAGTAAAATGTCTTAGTTCCAGTGCAGTGAGTGAATTGAAGCGAAATGAATGTAGTGCTGAAAGGTAACTTGTGCAAGTTTGATCATATTATATACTCGTGGTTTTAAGTTCTAACTTAGGGTTAAGATATAAATTAAATTTACTTTAATTAATTAAGTTATATTAAGTGATTCTTTTAATTTAGGATGCTCCTTTTTAATATTATTATATATTGCTATTATTATTTTATTATTAATATTATGACTGTATTTTATTATTATTGTAATTATTGAGTGTAATTAGTTACCATTGCCACCGGGTATTTACCCATTTGCAGTGTGAATAAATACATACATACATACATATATACAATTTAAGATAAAGTAGCCCACTCCTGAATGAGTAAGACTCGTGCTCAGAAGGGGATTCCAATAAATAATAATAATAATAATAATAATAATAATAATAATAATAATAATAATAATAATAATAATAATAATAATAATAATAATCCGTGGCGCTACAGCCCGTGAGGGGCCTAGACCGACCAGCTGGCTGCTGGCTTCACGCCCACATGCCGAAGCAGAGGTGGACGATCATACAACCAGAATGGTGTGTGGTTAGCACGATGATCCCCCCAGCCGTTATAGCTGGTATTGGATTCCAATACAGACAGAAATAAACTTAAAATTGAGAGTGAATACAGATTAAAAAGTGTTTAATATGTTTAAACCCAAACTATAAATCCAATACAATTTTTTTTATTAATTTGGAGGGGATTCGTGGTTATTTCTTTCCTTATTTATTTATTTATTTATTTGATTATTTATTTATTTATTTATTTATTTCGCTATACTGGAGAATTAGCACGGTCGCTTTGAACCGTGCCGTTACGTTTACCACCAAATTTAAGTAAATACACAATGTCACCAACATAAGAACATGACGTTTGTGTGTGGCGTAGTTGGCGGGAGAAATTTTTTCTCTCTCTGTCTACCTCCTTCGTTCTGAACATTATTGAGAGATAGCACCACTGTTAGCGACAATGTGTATTTGCGTAAATATTGCGAGTAAATTATGACGAGTGCCTTAGATGAGAGGCTCGGGACAGAAACAGTTTTGCTGTAGCGCATGCGCGGAACTCTCATGCAGTGGGAGCGTGATCCTTACTTGAATTTATTTTTGCGTGTACTTGCAGATTAAATGATTGAGATCCCTTCTTGCTCCGGTTACAGGCCTTGCATTTACGAAGGTTATGTTAGGTTAGCTTAGCTTAGGTTAGGTTAGCTTAGCTTAGCTTAGGTTAGCTTAGCTTAGGCTAGGTTAGCTTAGGTTAGGTTAGATTAGCTTTGGTTAGGTTAGCTTAGCTTTGGTTAGGTTAGGTTAGGTTAGGTTAGCTTTGGTTAGGTTAGCTTGATTTCATTCGTCTATGTAGTAGTTAAAATTATATAATATGACAGTTTTTGATTCGTAATATTGTTAAAAAAATAATAGGCCTATAATGAAAGCGGTGAATAATTTCATGGTCCCTAAATTTTTTTTTGTAAAAGGCTAGGTATTTTTCTATAGACCAGAAATAAAATAGCAACGCCGTCATAATTATGTACTTTACGCTTTGGCGAACATTAACCGGAAATTTGCTTTCCGTCATTTCAATGGTATTCCGTGAAACATACCTTTTTTCCTGTTAATTTCCTTGTGATAACCTAGTTTATGATCTTATTACATCTTCATTTTCTTTTAATACATTCAAGAAACCGCCGTTGTACTACGTAAAACCTTGAACTTGACTAATGGAGTGAATTATTTAAGAATATAGTCGCGAATTTGACTACCACCATTTCGATTATATTTTGTTTGATACGGCTCGGTACGGCCCGGTGACTAGTGGCCAGCGAGTAGAGTCGACTATCGGTATTGTTCTGCCGTGCGTATTATCCAGTTGTTCCATTTATTTATTTATTTATTTATTTAATTTGTTAATTAAAAGAAAATTGTATGAAGATAGTAAAATTTGTATAGCATTAACGATTATTTTAACTTGGCAAATATTTTTGTATGATCTTGTTTATATTGACGTTGCTATGCATAATGTATTTATGTCTAAGCAATAAAAGTAGCTATCTATTATATTTATTTATTTATTTACTTATTTATTCATTCATTTATTTATTTTTTGCAACAAGTATTTGAGTGAAATCATTGTGTTTACAAATAAAGGAACCAAAGAAAACAAGAAAGAAATGAAATAATCTGCAGCAAAAATATAAAATGAAAGAAAGAGTGAAATTAGAAGATCTGTTGTTGGAGATATATTTTATCTGATATTTTGCTAAAAGTGGAGTTGTTACATTCCAATACTCACCTGGCTCCATGTCTCGTACAACAGATCATTGACGTAAACTCTATAAAAGGAGAGAGGAAGAAGCTACTTTAACCCCTCGAATTTCAGCACCTCAAAGATTCTCTAGGCAGGCATTTAAATTAGCATTTCCTCCTGTGGGGTGCAGTTAACTCTTGTAACTTGATCCCCAGGGTCTTTAGGTCGAACAACTAGAGAGCTTCGGTGGGAGAGGCGTACCATACTATTTCCTGCAATCCACGCTTCTCTCGTAGTAGATAGACTATTTCAGTACTGCCGAGGACATTGTGTAAATGTTCATTCACGAATTCAAACCAGCGTAGTCGTGAAATCATCTAATGTTCATCCTTGAAGTCTCTCCTAAAGGTGTAGAAGAAGTCGAGAATCCCCTGGAGTAAAGTCAGGAATCTTAGAGAAACGTTGGGGTATACGAAAGTTAATATTTAAAGAGTTGTACGTGTGTAGCAAGCAACGACAGATCGTTTGCAGATGTATTTTGTGAATACTATGAATTGTACAAAGTTATCGATTTTAGGATGGAATAGATTTGAATTGTTAAATTAACAATACTTTTAACTTCTATTTTGATAGAGTTACCAATGTTAAAACGAAATGGAAATATAAAAATTGGAAATTTATCTTTTGAAGAGGTGGAGAAGTTCAAATATCTGGGAGCAACAGTAACAAATATAAATGACACTCGGGAGGAAATTAAACGCACAATAAATATAGGAAATGCCTGTTACTATTCGGTTGAGAAGCTTTTATCATCCAGTCTGCTGTCAAAAAATCTGAAAGTTAGAATTTATAAAACAGTTATATTACCGGTTGTTCTTTATGGTTGTGAAACTTGGACTCTCACTTTGAGAGAGGAACATAGGTTAAGGGTGTTTGAGAATAAGGTGCTTAGGAAAATATTTGGGGCTAAGAGGGATGAAGTTACAGGAGAATGGAGAAAGCTACACAACACAGAACTGCACGCATTGTATTCTTCACCTGACATAATTATGAATATTAAATCCAGACGTTTGAGATGGGCAGGGCATGTAGCACGTATGGGCGAATGCAGAAATGCATATAGAGTGTTAGTTGGGAGACCGGAGGGAAAAAGACCTTTAGGGAGGCCGAGACGTAGATGGGAGGATAATATTAAAATGGATTTGAGGGAGGTGGGATATGATGGTAGAGGCTGGATTAATCTTCCTCAGGATAAGGACCAATGGCGGGCTTATGTGAGGGCGGCAATGAACCTCGGGGTTCCTTAAAAGCCAGTAATTACCAATGTTAAATGTGCATTGAGTTGAAATATTAATTTTCTAAATTACTCAAACTAGAGACCTGAAAAATTGTTCAGTTATGCTGCATATATGTAAGTTTCAGTATAGAGTTTCATATAATTTGGATAAGAAGTATATGATCAATTATTTTTTTTAACTTAAATGTCATTTTGAAAAATCGCTAGCTTCCCCACAAAATTAGAAATTTTGTCTGAAATATTATTGCAGTAAAGAAATTGGATGTTATTCAGTAATTCCAATTGAGAAAAGCTAAATACAGGTTGAACAAAGTTAATTACATGTACTGCGCTGTTCTCTTGTTATTACAACATAAAAACATTTTCTCCTCTCTTTTTTTTCTCTCTCGCTGTTATTTATACATCTTTGATTGAAATCCGAAGGCCTGTGAATAAAAACATTTTCTCCTCTCTTTTTTTTTTCTCTCTCGCTGTTATTTATATATCTTTGGTTGAAATCCGAAGGCCTGTTTACTATTGTTGAGACTGGTTCTATTGTTGTGAACTAGATGGCGACTGTATATGTATTACCGATTTGTTATGAATATGATTTCGGTGATGAATGAGGCCAGTGATTTTCAGGGATGTTTTGGCCCGAATCTCCTGGCATTTGCCTTACGGTCGAGGAAAACCCCTGAAAAACCTCAACCAGGAAATTCAACCCGACCGGGAATCGAACCCGGGCCCTCTGCGTAAGAGACCAGCAAAATACATTTTCATTATCTCCTGACATCATAATTTAATTTAAAAATTTTATATTATAATTACAAATAACCTGATTAATAAATTAATTAAATTAACAGTTATTGAAAACTCAGTTATCAAATCTGAATGAAACAGTGTCATTTTCTTTAGATACAATGGACATGGAATTAGAAGATAATGATGTAGATGTGGTAGTAGGATTTCGCACTTTATTTAGTACTTCCGTATGATGTTCTTGGTAAATCTGCAGATAATGCTTAAGTAGGCCTACTAATGCATTGTTTTGTCCCGTGAATTTGATTAATTCGCTCTGTTTTTTATTGTGTTATTTGGATTTCAGTTTTGAATTATTAATTCAATTTCACTACCTGACACAACACCAAAACGTTTTGGAATGCCCTTCATTTTGACTTACGATTGCTAGTTGTTACGTCATCGTTACATTGATGGATTCATGCTCATCGATTTACGGGGAAACAGTTGGTGACACTGACTAAACAAAAGAAAGACCATGCGACAAATAGATCCTGATAAATCGAGTTCCAAAAATGATCACGATTTATGACTATGATTGGTTAGAATTCAAAATTTCATTGCACTTCCTTGGTCGAAAATGGAATGACGTCATATAGATGAAATAGTCACCATAATTTTTTGACAATTGGCATAATTTTTAACAATAATTTAAAATGGAACCAACACAATAAATTACGTAAAATAATATATTATTTTGTTATTGAGGAATTACTTGTCAATAACTTTATTACACAATATACTTAACTTTATTTCAATCGGTAATTATGTATGGATTTATAGGATGAGGTAGCTTATTCAAATCCGAATTTAATCCAGTTTATTTATTACAGAAGAAAATAATTAAAATATGTCTTCATAAACCTATTGCTTTTTCCATCTCAAAAATTGTTTTTGGACTTTAATGTTCTTAAAATAAGACAAATTTATTATATTGCATTAATAAAATTCATACATAAAAATCGAAATATTTTTCTATTGTATTCGCATAGTTATGAAACAAAAGGTATGAATTCTTTAAGATTGTTTGAACCAACACTGCTACAGTATTTAATCATAGTAGTAATTTAGGCCCAAGAATATACAACAAATTTATATTTAAATATCCTAATATTGTCAATTGTAATAAATCTAGTATTAAATTTAAAAAGATATGTATGGATTTTATAACAATTGAAAAATTGTACATTTAAATTTATTTATTCTTATTGCGTAGTAGACATAAGACACATTGTATTATATACTTCTTAATTTTAATTCAGGAATCGGCCTCTGAGCATGAGTTCTACTCTTTGAGGGGCGAGCTAAAGTTTTTCTGTATATATTATATTTTTATGTTACAATTATTAGCAAAATAAATAAATAAATAACTAAATGAATAAATGAATGAATGATTGAATGAATGAACGAATGAATGAATGAAAGAATGAATGAATAAATTAATAAGTAAATAAATAAATACATGATATAATAAATAAACAAATGAAAGAATGAATGAATAAATTAATAAGTAAATAAATAAATAAATAAATAAATAAATAAATAAATAAATAAATAAATAAATGAAATAATGAATGAATGAAAGAATGAATGAATGAATAAATAAATAAATAAATAAATTATATGATGAATGAATGAAAGAATGAATGAATGAATAAATTAATAAGTAAATAAATAAATAATTAAATGAAAGAGTGAATGAATAAATTAATAAGTAAATAAATAAATGATATAATGAATGAATGAAAGAATGAATGAATGAATAAATTAATAAGTAAATAAATAAATGAAAGAATGAATGAATAAATTAATAAGTAAATAAATAGATAAATAAATAAATGAAAGAATGAATGAATAAATTAATAAGTAAATAAATAAATAAATAACTAAATAAATTAATGAAAGAATAAATGAATAAATTAATAAGTAAATAAATAAATGAGTGAGAGAATGAATGAATGAATAAATAAATAAATTAATGAATAAGTTAATAATAATAAGTTAAATTAATTAATAAGTTAATATATGAATATATGAATGAAAGAATGAATGAATAAATAAATAAATAAATAAATAAATGAATTAATTAATTAATAAGTAACTAAATAAATAAGTGAATGAATGAATGAATAAATTAATAAGTAAATAAGTAAATGAATAAATGAATGAATAAATTAATAAGTAAATAATTAAATGAATGAATGAATGAATTAATTAATAAGTAAATAAATAAATAAATTCCACTAAGACGCTTCATAACCAACCAGAGCAGCTGAAAAAGCGTATTAAAATGAACCAATTAAAATATCATTCACAAGTAAAGAAGGAATCATTTAGTCTAAATCTATTCCTAAAAATAAGTAACATTTAATAATTTAAACTCACAAGCCTCTGTGATTCTAATTGTACTGTATTGTTTATCTATAACTTATCATCTTCCCATGCTTCACTGAACACTCTTCTGACAGTCATGTTTATTTTGAAAGTCACTGAAATTTCATGCATATTATAACTGTAATGTGTTTGTTGGTTACTACTGATTCCATCCAAAAAAAAAACTGCGATTTAAGTGAGATGATTTGTAAAGAGTAATTTTGCATTGTCTTTCACCGATTTGATTGGTTAAAATTCAACGATTCCTACACTCCTCAGGTGAAGGACTGTTTGAGTAAAATAGTAAATATAATAGACATCTAAGAAATGTATACAACACATGCTATAAGATAAATCCTCAATGGTGGGAAGATAGAGGTATTTATTTCGAAAGTTTTAATGGTTATGCTCACAATAGAGAAGAAGAATAATGATGTTTTTAATTGCCAATTATAATAAATAGGATATCTATTCAAATTGAAAATCCTGTTTTAATGTAGGAAACCTAAAATAAAAGAAGACTACATAAGAGTATTTTCCAAGTAAAGTACAATGCAAATATTCATAACAAATGAGAAGCAGAATATTGCATTATAAGATTTGATGAATATGATGCGCTATGCACTGAAAACATAAAATATAAGTTATTCAGTTTGAATTTTGTTAAAATAAAAGTACCTTTACTAGAATAGTACATTATGCAACGAGCCTATAATGGTAGTAATTAAGACATGAGTATGTTTGTTTATGAAACGAGCGCAAGCGAGTTTCATAATTTTCATACGAGCGTCTTAATTACCATTATAGGCAAGTTTCATACGACTTTTTTATGCTCGACCATATTTCTAACTTGAAATTATTCATAAGTATTCATGTTATGATTATGTAAGTGAGGAGCGGAACTGACCTGAATTGTGAGATGTGCGCAGATGCGAAAGTATTGATTTTTTCCGAGGCACGAATGTCATTGACCTTGATATAATCTAGAGAATAACATGAGATTAATCTTGATATAAGCTGGAAATTGATCTAGAATTGAAAAACGAGATGACAAATTCAATTTATTTGAATATTATTTACAATTAACGCTAATTATTATAGTAACAGAACATAACCTTCTGCGACAATACGGATTTCCAGCCTCCGTGACGTTTTGTTAGTTGTCTTTCGATTGCATATCCGAGAATAATCGATACTTGCGCTTTTATAGTGCTACAACGGTGATTTCTCATTGGCTGAATAACTGAACTATAATGAATAGGTGTACTTTAATGACATGCATTAAAGGACTCCTACCAGGTGTATAATTACTACATTTCGGCATGGTCGAGCATAAAAAATACATACAAGGTGTATGTAAAATGTTTTAAATGCATATTATAGTTTTCAGAAATAATTTTTATAAAAAAAAATACATTGACAACTCATGTTAATTATTTCTCTTGAAGTGCTGAGTTCGATGCAATTGCGGTCGCTAATTCCGGTCTTTTCTTTGCTTCTTCTGAGCCATATTCTTTTCATTAATGTTCGAAATTAATGAGGCACTTTGAAATTAGCATCTAATAATCTAATAATAATCTGAAATAAGAACGAGGACGAAGAGACGATTCGAAATTCATCAGCGTCTCCTTGACCCTTTGCAGCATAGTGGTTCTTCAGACGAACTACAGTTTCCTTTCTTTCTAAATTTTATTCCAGCAAGGAACCATCTTTTGAGTATACATAGAGGTGCCATTTGTGTTTGAATTGTGTGCAGAGTTAAAATGTTGAAAAAAATTGATCGCAGCTTTGTTAATGATTGATGATATGAAATACATAAAAAATCAATTTGTGCTGCAAAGGATTAAATCACTCTTGGTTTAGAAACTATTTCTCATTTTAGTAACTATGAATGATTTTAAGTGAAATCTAACATAATAACAACTAATTTATATTCCTCACACGGATTCGAGCTATTAATGCTCGCTTCTGTGATCCATCGATTAGCCGCGGAGCAATTTCAGTGTTTTTCTTAGCAATGTACAATATCTATATTTGAAATCGTACCATAATGTGTTTGTTTACATTATGTAATTACACTGATTTGATCAATTTTGTAATTAGCCGCGCAAACAGACGTTCCTGTTATTTCCTGCTATTTATGTGTGTAATTTTAGGTTGGGATAATTAATTTTAATGGGTAAATTGTGCCTTATTTCCTGTTTTTATTGTACGTAAAATTGTCATAATCTACACTAGTGTCATGTCTCAGTCCTTATTACGATCAAAGAGAAAGGCAGAAAGTAGGAAAGACTGGAGAATGCTGGGTTTGCAGTGAAAGATCTGCTCTTGGGCAGAACACTATGAATGAATGAATGTTTCAATGTCAAATACTGACCCATATAGAGTTCACTTAACACTTTCCCATTGTATGATTTAAGTTCATCTTACCTCCACCGTAATTAGGTTTAGGTTAGAAACTACATAATAATATGGTTTTGAAAATGTATTGTTTATCGTTGCAAATTTATATTTAATATTTTGACAGTTATGTTAATTTGAATGCTGATAAGGAATAGGCTATTAAAATTTAAGTAAGTTTATTGTAATAAATGTACACCTGCAAATGTAATTGCATTAGTATCTAGCATTAGTATTAGTATTAGTATTTATTTACTTAACCTGGTAGAGATAAGGCCGTCAGGCCTTCTCTACCCCTCTACCAGGAGATTCCAACTACAATATGAACAATAAAATTACAATTAGTATTAATTTTACAATTACAATTACAATAAAATCAAGGTACGAAAAGATTACCTGAATAATTAAAGCTAGATAATTTATCATAGAGAAACAAAGAATATTTTATATTTACTGAATTACAAATTAAACCTAGAATAACAAAATTGTATAGTGATGAAATCACTGAATATTGAAATATTTTGTGATAGATTAAGGAAACTATTTACAAGAAATCAATTACTGACCAAGTGCCTAGTAAGTTTTCGTTTGAATTCAATTTTATTTCGACAGTCCCTGATGATAGCAGGTAGCGAATTCCAGAGTCTTAGCAGGGCTATTGTGAAAGAAGATGAGTATGAGGAGGTGCGATGGGATGGTATTGTTAGTATTGTTTCATGACGAGAGCGTGTGTTCAGATTATGGTATCTATTAATTTGCTAACGGAATAGCGATATATCGTTAATCGTTTCGATATACCGTTATATTTTCTGCAATATATATCGTTTATCGAAATGAGGTTTGCAATATATTGCAATATCAATATACCGGTATTTAATAATTACGTCTTTGTTGTAATTAGCTTGATAGAAACCACTAAAATAAATAATTTTATTACTCCGTTCCAAAATATGGTATAGTAACAAAGAAAACAAGTTTGATTATTACGCATGCGTTCACGAAATGTTTCGCAGTGTGGTATTCTGTTCAGTGGTGAAGGGACTATCAGACAGTGCAGTTGTGAATGTTCCTTATCTTCTGTAGTGCATCAAACTGTAATATTTAAATAGTTCATTATGAACAGAAATCAAATGGGCACCTGCTGTAATGTTCCTGTTGCAAAAATTGTTACACCAACCCAGTCAATTTTGAATAGAATATCTAAGGACAACAGGCGTATAAAAAGGGGATGTAATTTATTGCAGTTTTTATATTAAATTGCCTCTCTCTAAACAATGTCTGTTTAATCTTTGATTAATTTGACATCGCACAATTAAATTTACTTCATTTATTAGTTCTTATTATGTTGGTTTATGCTCGACCATGCCGAAATGTAGTAATTATACACCTGGTGGCAGCCCTTTAATGGACCTCATTAAAGTACACCTATTCATTAAAGGTTCAGGTGTTCCACCAATCAGAATAGTAATATACGTTACAAGAGCGGTATGTTGACGTTTTCATGTTCGAGGAAAAGATTGAAAAAGCGAAATGTACTAGGCTATACTCCAGCAGGCCGTGATATACGTCTGTCTTTTTTTTCCCCCAGTCTATGATGAGTCTGGAATCTTGTTGATTTTTTCACGGCTTCCTTAATGTTACTTGCGTTACAAATGCAGTAACTTTTGTGGTGTTGTAGAGTTTACTTAATTTTTGCAAATATTTAAAAACAATAATTAACAGTGCAATTTAGGTGAAATTGCAGTGGTAAGTTTCCAATTTGTAATTATTACTATATTGAACGTCTTTAAAAATAATATGTTAAAAGCCTAAAGCAGTAAAATGAATATGACGCTTAAGCGGTAAGAATAGGGAAATTGTTATGTGTGTTATGTTGGGAATACTGAATGTGGTATTTCACACTTACCGCGTATTGGTTTTGTGCGGAAAGCAAGCAAATACGCACGATCTCGCACAAAATACCATTGTAGGAATATGAAAGCGCAAGTATCCATTATTCTCGGATATGCAATGTAAAGACAACACTAAATCAATAAATCACCTATATTTGAATAAAGTCAGTTCTGTTACTATAATAATTAGCGTTAATTGTATATAATATTCAAATAAATTCAATTTGTCATCTTGTTTTTCAATGTCAAGGGCAATAACATTTCTTTCTCGGAAAAAATCAATACTTTCGCGTCTGCGCACATCTCACAATTTACGAGGTATTGCACAAGGTCAGTTCCGCTCCTCAGTCAGATAAGAATAACATGAATACTTATGAATAATTTCAAGTTAGAAATATGGTCGAGCATAAAAAGTCGTATGAAACTTGACTATAATGGTAATTAAGACGCTCGTATGAAAATTATGAAACTCGTTTCATAAACATACTCGCGTCTTAATTACCACTCGTTTGTTATGCTCGTTGCATAATGTACTATTATGAAACAAATAACTATCTAGAAGATGTATAAAAGTTACATTATAATACTGAGAACTTTAACAAATGTATACCATGTTTCGGAACGGAATAAATGACAAATTTTTATACCATATTTTGGAACAGAGAGAGTATAATTATGCAGAGAGACCGAAGTCACTTCGCATGTCCAAAGTCACCCCATTTTACGAACTTCAACATACAGTCCACATGTTATGACGAGATTTACTTTTTAACATTTTTAATTCTTCCAATAATTTTCTGATGATAACAAGGTTGGAATGAAAACCCAAAGGCATTTTCTAATACACCCTGAAATCCAATTTGCTGCATCACGTGGCATGCCATGATCAAATTATCCCCACGTTCAAGACCGTCCACGGACTTACAGCCGCTCTGGGCGAAATAAAATTCCCGTTCACCTCAGTTAATATTTGCAGCTTGTTTTTAGCAATATGTCAAATTTTCCACACGTCCTGGTAAAAATTCCATACAGTTAAACAAAGTTCAATCCTTCGCTCATATTTATAAAAACGTTGCATGTTCGAAAGTAGCCTCAGGTATGGTTGTTGCCCTGAGGTCGTATAAGTCATGGTGCTGGAATTTCAGCGTGTGTTCGTCTAGTGATAAGTATGGATATGTACTTAGAATCATGGCATTTAGTGTGAAGTTAGTAGTTATATGGAATAGAATTGGCATAAATGAAAGAAAGTCGTGGAATTTAATGGAAAACTGTTAGAAGCAAAAGTAGTTGTACAGGAATGACTTCTAAGATGCGTTAGAGAATTCATTTACTTCATATTCGTTATAGTGTTATGAAAGAGATTTCGATTTTAGACAGATTTTCATGCTTAATGGTGTCTCATAAACTGTTACTGATATGCCAATTACTGAATTATCAAAATTTGTCTATATATAAACCTTTTGATTACCCAACAAAATTAATTTTTCAGGAATTTGGTGTATCAAATCTGGAAAAAATTTATAAATAAACATTGCTGATTTACTTACATAAAAACCACAATAAATTTAAATTTGATCCTCATGAATACCATACGAGACAAAACTACAGTTTCTTTCTAAATACTCCCAAATGCCACACAACTGCTGGATTAAAACACAGCAGAAATTTTGGACCCAAAATATATAATGCATTAATTAGAGCTTACCCTGAGCTAAGTACACTTAACACACATAGATTTAAGAAACAAATCATATTAATTATTTAATTGTTTAAGCTAACTGAGTTAAAATTGATACTCTAATATTCATGTACTTTTGTATTTTCTATTTGTATATAGACCCTATTATTACATGCTGTATTATTTTACCATTTATTAATGTTATTGTGCTCAATGAACTCTCTTAATTTTGTGATATATTTTGTATAACTGATCTGAACTGCTCCCGAGCACGAGCTTCTGCTCTTTCGGGCTGCAATGCCTAATGTAACTCAAGTGTAAAGTATTAAATAAATAGATAGATAGATAGATAGATAGATAGATAGATAGATAGATAGATAGATAGATAGATAGATAGGTAGGTAGGTAGGTAGGTAGGTAGGTAGGTAGGTAGGTAGGTAGGTAGGTAGGTAGGTAGGTAGGTAGGTAGGTAGGTAGGTAGGTAGGTAGGTAGATAGGTAGATAGATAGATAGATAGATAGATAGATAGATAGATAGATAGATAGATAGATAGATAGATAGATAGATAGATAGATAGTTAGTTAGTTAGTTAGTTAGTTAGTTAGTTAGTTAGTTAGTTAGGTAGGTAGGTAGGTAGGTAGGTAGGTAGGTAGGTAGGTAGGTAGGTAGGTAGGTAGGTAGGTAGGTAGGTAGGTAGGTAGATAGATAGATAGATAGATAGATAGATAGATAGATAGATAGACAGACAGACAGACAGACAGACAGACAGACAGACAGACAGACAGACAGACAGACAGATAGACAGACAGATAGGCGGACGGGCGGGTGGGTGGATAGATGGATGAATAAATGAATAAATATTATTCTCTGCTTTACTTATTATAAAGCTAAAAGGAAGAAAGCAAAGTGAGGTTGCAGAAGTGAAATTCTTACGATTAGTGGCAGGATATAATAAATAAATAAGTTACATTTGTGCAGCTAGAGCGATAGTCATTAAGAAGTACCTTTTTATCTACAGGCGTATTAAACAAATCGATATAAGTAGGCCTATCCCCACTTTATGTTCACAACGTAATCATAGCTCAATGCCTATACCAAGGTCATTGAAATCAGTCCTGCTACATCAAACGTACCGACGCGAAGTGTCCATACTTATAATTCCCTATACGCTGGGGACGCTAAGTAGCGCATGCGCTATGGCCTCGTGATCAAGGTCGAGCTCTTCTACCGTGATTGCGAGCTAATGCCGTCTCATCTCTGACCTACATACTTACTGCCTTGGCAAAGACGTTCATAACTATCTTATAGTAAAAAATGTTTACTTATCTGTAGTAATCTCAGACCTCGAGTGACATTTATTAGATCTATTTTGTGAATAAAATAAAAATGTGAATAATATATCCCTAAAATTCGATCACAAAATGTTAATAATTGTATATTTACGAATACTTAACCTATTCAGACATTGTGAAGTTGAAAGAGATGAATATCGATTACTGCAATAAAGAAATTCGATGTTATTATTCAGTAATGCCAATTGCGAAAAGCGAAATACAGGTTTAACAATATTAATTATATGTATAGCACTTTTCTCTTATTAAATTAAACGCAGAATAAATATGCGAAATGCGTGTTATTATTCAGTTGAGAAGCTCTTATCATCCAGTCTGCTGTTCAAAAATCTGAAAATTAGAATTTATAAAACAGTTATATTACCGGTTCTTCTGTATGGTTGTGAAACTTGGACTCTCACTCTGAGAGAGGAACATAGGTTAAGGGTGTTTGAGAATAAGGTGCTTAGGAAAATATTTGTGGCTAAGCGGGATGAAGTTACAGGAGAATGGAGAAAGTTACATAACGCAGAACTGCACGCATTGTATTCTTCACCTGACATAATTAGGAACATTAAATCCAGACGTTTGAGATGGGCAGGGCATGTAGCACGTATGGGCGAATCCAGAAATGCATATAGAGTGTTAGTTGTGGGACCGGAGGGAAAGAGACCTTTAGGGAGGCCGAGACGTAGATGGGAGGATAATATTAAAATGGATTTGAGGGAGGTGGGATATGATGATAGAGACTGGATTAATCTTGCACGGGATAGGGACCGATGGCGGGCTTATGTGAGGGCGGCAATGAACCTTCGGGTTCCTTAAAAGCCATTTGTAAGTATTTTAACATAAACACATTTTCATTATCTGCTGAAATCATAATATAATTTAAAATCTTATAATATTATTACAATAACCTGATTAATACATTAATTAAATGAAGAATTGTTGAAAACGTAGTTATCAAATCTGAATGAAGGAATTAATTTTGTCAGATAACCTACAATGGACATGAAATTAGAAGATGAAGATGTAGATGTGGAAGTAGAATTTCGCACTTTATTTAGTACATCATCGTTACATTACACACTACACCGAGAAACTAACAACTGTGTGGGGACAGTTATGTAGGAATGCTTATATATTCACAGCGAGACATGTTGCTACACAGTGAAGCCATCTCTGTATAGATAATTAAAACACGAATTTTATTACGCCATACGGAAGGCAGTTTGATCAAAGACCTTGTATATATTACTATACAAGTTCTTTGTGTTTGATATGCGATGGAATTTTAACATCTGACTTTCTATTAATTGTTCCTTTCATTCACAAAATACAAATTTTATAGGCTACAATTATAGGTTAAGTTACTTGCGGGAGCAGGACCAATGTCAGCTGTGTCTTATTTCGACCGTTACAATCAGTGCTACACGAAAGCATTTTTTATAGCTCGACAAACGCATTCTCGCTGTAGTGTGTAATGGAACTAAAGCTGCATCTACACAGTTCAATATTCCAATCGCGTATGCGTGCAATCTGGGAAGAATATTGAAAGAATCAAGTTTAAAAGGTACGTTCAATTAAGATGCATGAAGATTTTGTGTCTACATGGTGCGCCGTTTTGAATGTTGTCTTCACTGCGTAAATATATTAATTAATATTAAATATCAATCTTGCATTCATTGCTTTAAAGTAGAAAGAAAAGTTTAACCGTGTAGTTGCATCTTAATGTATTCATGATCATCAATTTACGGGAAAACAGTTGGCGACAACGACTAAACAAAAGAACGACCATGCGATAAATTGGTAGCGATAAATCTGGCTGCAAAAATTATCGCAAAGTGTGACTGTGATTGATTGGAATTCAAAATTTCATTACACTTCATTGGTCGAAAATGGAATGACGTCATATAAACGAAATAGCCAAACTAATTTATACAATGGTGTGTGGATAAGCTTCAGGGCTTCTACCGCGTTGTCTTAGTGTTATTGGCTGACGTTTCGACCGCTGTGTTGTGGCCATCTTCAGAGCAGTTGTTGGATAAGGAAATATCGAAAAATCGAAAAATCGAAGGAGAATTGGGAGGAAAATTTAAAAGGTACGCAAAACGCGTCCTTGCAAGTGGGTTGGGGGCTGCACAAAACTAAATATGTGAGCTCCAAGCCTGTTGGCCACTAGTCTCACTCCGGGTTACGCTGCTCCCCTGAAGGAGCTCTAGAAAATTTTGAAGGGGAAGCCGAAATTGGACGTAACCTCTTAGGTACCACATACGCGAGGGGGCTGACATTGATCAATTGATCACGGAACGGGGCGAGGAGTTGGCTGGTGTTTGCCGTTAGAATGGCAAGACGCCGTCATCTGTTGTTCGATGACAAAGCATGTGAAGGCCGTCGGAAGAAGCGCCGTGAAATCTAATCTGCAATTTGAGAGGTCCCTGTCCTTTCAATTTGCGACTTATTAAGTGACCTCGTATATTTAATACACTATTTATATTATCTGAACTAGGGCATACATCGTTTATAATAAGGGTGGAATATGTATGGGGAAGGGCATATAGGTCCGTGGCCCATTTCTTATAGGGCTCATCCCGACATTTGTCTTACGCCTGAGGAAAACCACGGAATACCTTAGTCGAGATGAGTTGTCTCATGTATAAGAGACTAGCCAATTTGGCTATTATGTAGGAGGTGATTGTTTTCATGAGCCTTGTTGAATCGTCTCAATTTTGAGACAAGCCATTTGGCTATATGATGGCTCAATTACGAAGAGGAGGAGAGATGTAATTAGTTGATTAATTTAAGTAATTAGGGAGTTTAATGGGGATATGAGGGCAGGTCCGTGGCCCATTTCTTTTAGTCTCTATAGTAGTCTCGATGGGGGGGAGTACTTGCTGTGATAGGTCGTAGGTTCTCCTTCTGGCATCTGATTGGTCCTACGTTGTCCAATCCGGTTGAGGTCTGTATGAGACTACTATAATATATAAGAACTGGTAGACTATTTCCTTATCCAACAACTGCTCTGAAGATGGCCACAAAACAGCGGTCGAAACGTCAGCCAATAACACCAAGACAACGCGGTAGAAGCCCTGAAGCTTATCCACAGACCATGTACACCAGCTGCGGAAGCCTGCGCGATCACTTAATTTATGCAATATTTAAATTTAAAATCATATTTATTTAAATGATGATCATCCAAAAAATAAAGTGAGATACAGAATCTCGGAAACTGAAAAAAAAAAAAAACTCGTTCCTGGATTCTGTTATAATGCACCTACTACACTTGTACCGCAAATATACTGTATCAACACATAAGCTGATTTATGTAACTTATTTAATGTAGTAGATTTTTACCTTTACTGAGCTAGCTAAGAATGAGTGGAAACCATTTAGTTAATCTACTGTTTCTCTCTGCATAATGCTGTATTTCACTATTTCACTTTCAATTCCGTATCTGAACGTTGCGAAAGAGATCGTGTACGCCGCTCTCTGCTAAGGAAACTTGTTATTCAGGTATCTTCTGTGTGCATACACAAACCAAAGTTATAAATAACTTTTCCAATTACTGAGAATTGAACTGGGGCAAAAGAATTTCCTGGAAGATCCAACTTTCCTTTCACGAGAACAGAAACACGGACGCCACAGCAATGAACGTAAATTCTGACTCTATTAAGAATTCAGCGGCGAACATCACAGTTACAAATAGCCCATTACTCAATTTATCTTCTATTATTTTTTCCCATAATGAGCTCATTTAAGAGAGACATACATCATCATTATCATCATCATCATTATCATCATCATAATCATCATCATCATCATCATCATCATCAATTAGCGCACAAAACCCTTGTTCGCCCAATTATGGAATATGGAGCAATAGGTTGGGATCCGTACAGACAAAACCAAATCGATTCAATAGAAAAGGTACAACGCAAGGGAGCAAAATATGTCAAAATGGGGAAGGGACATGGTGAGGAGATAGTAAAAGACTTAGGATGGGAACTTCTCAAATCAAGGCGACGAAAAACCGGACTCACCGCATTGTTTAAGGCACAAATGGGACACAAAGCATGGACCGATATGAATGCTAGATTAGCAACACCATCATACTTAGGAAGGGCTGGTCATATTAGGAAGTTTAAATGTAGAAAACAAAGAACGGACGTGGAAAAATTTTCTTTTGTTAAAAGCACAATAGTAGACTGAAACAGCTTACCTGCGGCAATTTTTCAGGGTGGTCCTCTTAAAATCAATACATATAAGGAAAGGTTGAGAAGGTTAGACTGAAAATATAATTGGAGGTGCAGTGAAATTATTTAAGTTGTATCATGTAATTAGTTGAGTTTATATATAATTAATTAAGTTGATATGTAATAATTAAATTGAAATGTAAAATAATTAAGTTGATATGTAATTAATTAAGATGATATGTAATTTAGTTGATATGTAAATAAATTAAGGTGATATGTAATTAATTAAGATGATGTAATTAAGTTGGTATATAATTAATTAAGGTGATATGTAATTATTTAAATTGGTAATAGTTGGGTGAAACAGAAGTACTTATAAGTTAGATTTACTTTTACTTATCGTAGGCATTATTATAGAATAGTTTTTAATTATAGTCCTAGGTTTATAGGATCTACTATTTATAGATTTACGTTTATTTTATTTTATTTCATTTAGGTTTATTTTATTTTATTTCATGTAATTGTAATTATTGTATATTATATATCACTTCCACCGGGTTTATACCCAATTGTAGTGTTAATAAATACATATATACATACATTTAAATATAACCATTCTGATGTCCCACAATTGACATACAGTTTGAACCGTAAGCAATGTCATTAATTTCGGGGATTATTCTTTGAGATATTTCAAACAAAAATGTTTATTACAGTTGAAGGGCTTGGGGCAATAACAAGACAAGCCACAATTTTGCTTAAAATGAGATATTTACATTTAAATGTGAAAACAGTATCATGATTTCTCAACAAATGGCACCACCAGTCAATAAGTTCTTCTATTGCCCAATACATTATTTGCCAGTTTTTTTGTGAAAGAACATAACAAGCCACAACAAGATGGCGGAACCCAGTAGACAAAGACTGCTGTTTAGAAGGAAACTTTTTGATAATAATTCTGGTGTTAATAGTGAAAGTGAAAGTGGAAGTTCACAATTTGATGACAGTGATACGGACAAAGATTTTATTCCATCAGAACCGGAATAATCTTCATCTATTGAGGTAAATTTACTATTAATATAAATTTGTGGCTTGTCATATTCTTGTACAAAAAAATTTTCAATTCTTATAAGAAGGAAAATAAACTGTGAAAAATCAATTTAACTGTGATGACGCAGAATATCTGCATGGAAATATCATATGTACTTCGGTACATTAAAATAATATATATGATATGCGTAATTTACTTCGTGATTTAAGACGGCGCTTATTCCGTCGGATCCCGGCCAACTAGTCACTCATAACGAGTGCACCTCAGCACATGTGTGGACTTCAGTCCTACGTTCATAGATATCTATGACGTAGTGCAGAGGGCGGCCACTAGAGGGAACCCAAGAGTTGGAACTTAAACTGAGACGATTCTGTCCGGCACCGGGATGAGTATCCGGTGTGGCTTAGTGGATAAAGCATCAACATGTAGAGCTGAAAACCCGGGTTCAAATCCTGGTGCCGGAGAGAATTTTTCTCCTTTCCATTACTCTTTCATCGTATGATGACGCAGAATATCTGCATGGAAATATCATATGTACTTCGGTACATTAAAATAATAGATATAGAAAATAATGTGGTTTATGTAGGCTGATATAATTTTTTTTAAATTCTTTCAATCTGAATTTTCTCAATTTTTAAACAAAACCTGAAGTATAAAAGCTTACAGCGTTCAAGGATAATATTATGGACAAAATAAAAACTGAACAATTGTAGCCCTTTGGTATCAGTTAATCAAAGAGAAGTGGCTAAAGAGCATAGAGCATTTTTTCCTCACATCTGGACACACACATCTGCCTTCAGATAGCGACTTTGGACTTATTGAAAAATATAAAAAGAAATTTCAAGACATCTACTCTCCCAAAATTCGGATGGACATTATAAGAAAGGAAAATAAGAAAGATCTTATTCATGTTACTTATATGCAAAGGGAACATTGTCTTAATGTAGGTAACTTGTTACATAATATAGGGTATTTCAAAAAATGTTCTAGTATCCTGGCACAAAGACAAGAGAAAAGGTTACTCTAACAAAAGAGCATTATTGTCAAAATACTGAAGATAAAAACTGCGGCATAAATCTAGCAACTTCTCAGAAACGGATTTCGTGAGATAAAACATACCTTTCTAGTTTACTTTTAAATTTTTTGGTGGAATGGAAGAGGCAAACGTGAGTACCCTCAGAAAACTCCTCTCTCTCTCTCTCTCTCTCTCTCTCTCTCTCTCTCTCTCTACAACGTATGTTTTATCCACCACAAATTCTACCCCGACCTGACCGTGTATCGAACCCGGGCCGCCTGTATCCTACGCGAAACAGAAAGAGCTAAAACAGTATTGTATTGTATTTATTAACATTCCATGGTATTCATACATTGCTTTACAGCTAGAATATGGAACAAGTCAAAAAACTTAATACTATTATAAAGCCTTAATTTATAGTTACAGTCTAGATGAAATATATAACATATACAGACGAGATTTACAATATAGTCTACTAGTACAACACAAAGTTTTAGTATCAATTTCATGAAGTGTTATTGAATGTCTTGAATTCACCTGCAGAATAGAAGGCGTGAGAAATTAGGTAGGCCTACTTCTTTAATTTGGCCCTAAATAATCTTATGTTTTGAGTTTCATTTTGTATATCGATATGGAGGCTATTAAAAATTTTTACTGCCATATAACGCACTCCTTTTTGATAGCACGATAGACTTTCCGATGGAGTATGAAAGTCATTTTTTGACGTGTATTTATGCTATGAACTGTTGAATTAGTTACAAAGTTTTCACGATTACATACGAGAAAGATTATTAATGAAAAGATATACTGACAAGCCATGAGCATTATTTGTAGTTTTTTGAAAATAGCCCTACACGATTCCCTAGATTTGGCACCTACTATTATTTTTTGTAATAGAAATATACTGTTACTATCTGTGGAATTTCCCCAGAATATTATTCCAAAACTCATTACCGAGTGGAAGTATGCAAAGTATATTGTTTTAAGGTATTGATATTTACTATCTTTTGCATAGATCTAATAGCAAAACAAGATGAATTTAGTTTGGGGGTAATTTCTTTAATATGATTTTTCCAATTTAACACATTATCGATTTTTAAGCCAAGAAATTTGGTTGTTGCTGTTTGTAATAGGGATCTGTTGTTAATTATTGCGCTAGAAATTTTCGAGGTTGAATTTACAGCATTATAGTGTAAAGAAAGACTTGTTTGTACACGTGAACAAGAAATTAAACATTATGTCAGATATTGGATAATTCTATCTGCATTTCATAGGATTAGATATGAACCAGACATATAATCAAACTTCCCAGACATCAGTCATTGTTCTCCAAGTAACATCAAGGAGTAGCAATCAGAATAGCAATTCATGCGTCATTAAAATTAACTGCTGTTTTATGCAATACGGACATCTGAAGTGGGAGATAACTGGTTGTAGTGAATGAAATGTACTGTATGTATGTATGTGCGACGGGTCTGAATGCTGAGAGGCTGAGTTATGCCGCTTCACACACAAAGAAACACTTGGTTACTTGTGGGAGGTGAGCGGCAGCATGTTAATGGCAAACATTATTCTAATCGCAGCGCAGGCCAGGCATCGGGCTGAATAATTATGAGCAATTAAAACGAGATCCCCGGCGAACATGACGCCTGTGTGTACTCCACCCGCCTGCCAGGAGCAGTTTTTACAGCTCAATAGAGCAGCGCTCTTGCCGGCGTGGCGTGCTCCTTGTAGGACGGACGGTTTGGATGTCAAATGCGAGACGTAATAATAATAATAATAATAATGATAATAATAATAATAATAATAATAATAATGTTTTATTTTCGCTGGCAGAGTTAAGGCCATAAGGCCTTCTCTTCCACTCAACCAGCCTTAATCAATACAATATATAAATTTAAATTACAAATATTTTCACTACACTTAAAAGGTTCTCCAGCAATAATCTTCACTACACATTTATTTAAATTTAGATAAATCTATAAGGTAAAGTAGTAACTTAATTTATGAGCTAATTTAATTCAATGAATTATAATTAATTTAATATTTGAGATAGCTAGTAAAATGATGAAAATTAATTTAATATAAGCTTACTAGGACTATGTTACAGGGAGAATATATATATTTCTATTTCTATAATGAGAATATTAATGTAATTGCCATTAGAGGTTTTGTAAATCTATTTAGAGAAATTAAAGATAATAATAATAAGAATGGACAGATGTTAGTTTCATTATAAGTAACAAATATTAATCAGCAATTCATCTGTTAAGTAAGAATTTATGTAATTTCGACCTAAATGAAGTTATTGTCCAACAACCCCTTATATCACTCGGAAGCGAGTTCCAATTTCTAGCAACTGAAACTGTATAGATGAAGAATATAAAGATGTCTTGTGGTAGGGTATAATGAGTAAATTGTTCTGATGAGATCTTGTACTTAGCTGATGATATGCGGATAAATTTTGAAAACGAGAAGTCAAATAGATTGGGGTAGCGGTGCGCAGGATTTGAAGTAAGAGAACAAGAGAATACAGGGCTCGTCGATCGCTTAGCCTTAGCCAAGACAGAGTTTGGAAAGACGGGGAAACATGATCATACTTACGAATATTACAAATATAACGGACGCACGCATTATGCACACGTTGTAGCCTGCTGCTCAAATTTGCATTTAGGTTACTTAATATAATATCGCAGTAGTCAAAGTGTGGCATCACGAGTGTTTGTACAAGGATTAATTTTAATTTATCAGTAAGCTTTGGAAAAAATTGAATGCTACATCTAAATCTGTCACAGAAATTTTTCTGGTAATATTCGCTTTTCCAAAAATAATTGACATGTGTTATAATAATAATAATACTAATAATAATAATAATAATAATAATAATAATAATAATAATAATAATAATAAAGATTTATTTTAGGTGGCAGAGTTAAGGCCGTAAGGTCTTCTCTTCCACTCAACCAGCAAAAAGTGCATACAGGGTGTTTCAAAAATACGGGGCATAATTTCAGGTATGTATTTCCCACATGTAGACAATCAAAATAGTTCATTACAACATGTGCCCGGAAATGCTTCATTTCCGAGTTACGGCCTCCACAACATTGAAATTCACCGGAACGTTTTTCTTTCCGCAGGTCGTTGTCATTACAGAAGATGTTCAAAATGTCCACCTCCTGCTTGAATACAGACCTCACATCGATGTCTCATTGACCTGCGAACACGATCCCAAACTCCAGGAGTATTGAGTATGTCCTCAGAACATGCCACAATTCGATTCCGAAGGGATTCCAAATCAGGCAAACAATAAGGATACAATTGATACTCTTTCAACAATCTCCAGACAGTCGTATGAGGAGCATTGACTTGCAACGCTACCCTTCGTGTGCTGATAGAAGAAGTCATGTTCACAGCCTCCAGAATCTCCTCCTGTACTTCTGGAGTTGTAGATCTTGGTCGTCCCCTTCCCAAACCAGGAGAGTTTAATTTTCCATACTCGCACAGACGGTAATGGAGACGTACAAATGTCTTCCGATCTGGACATCGTCGCTGTGGGTACCTCTCCTGGTACAAACGACGAGCCAGCGCAGCATTGCCGTCCGCCTTACCGTACATGAAGTGTATCTCTGCCAGCTCTTGGTTTGAATACATGTCGCACAGTCTAACGCCTACACAACACTGAATGTAACCTTCGCCTCGGAATGAACTGTCAGAATGTCTCCTTTAACGGCAACGACCTGCGGAAGGAAAAACGTTCCGGTGAATTTCAATGTTGTGAAAACCATAACTCGGAAATAAAGCATTTCCGGGCACATGTTGTAATGAACTATTTTGATTGTCTACATGTGGGAAATACATACCTGAAATTATGCCCTGTATTTTTGAAACACCCTGTATATACACATGCATGAACTTACAAAGAATTCAACAATTTGATTAAGTGAGAGTTACATGTATACAAGAGTTATATACGAATTCAACAACAAAATACTATGAACTATTAATTAAACACTGAAATAAACTGTGTAGCAGAATTATGTTAAAATACATATTATGTTAATATATTTCAAATGATATTAGATAATAGAAAGAGATTATTATGAGACAATTTTGAAAATACAGCACTATCAGGATGATGTCTAAAGAATGAAGTAACAATGTAGTCAGTGATAGTTTAAATCAGTATGATTGGAGTGAAATGCTAATAAGGTTATCTTTTAAGCTGTTTTTAAAGGTTTTTATTGTCTTGTAGCCCCTAATACTTTGTGACAAGGAATTCCATTGACGCGAGGTGGATACTGTAAAAGATGATGAATAACAAGATGTTCTATGAAGAGGTATACTTAGCGTGCCACAGATAAGTGATCTGGTATTTACGTGGTGGTTAGAGTATAGATAAGAGAAACGAGACGAAAGGTAATTTGGTGTTGAGGTGTGCAGAATTCGATAGAGTAAAGACAAAGAGTGTAAAGTTCTGCGATCTTTAAGTCGGAGCCACGAGAGACTTGCGAAGGACGGTGATATGTGATCATATCGTCGGATGTTACACACGTATCTGACGCACATATTCTGAGCTCGCTGTAACTTGACTGACAATTCAGAACTTAGGTCACTTAACAAAACGTCACAATAATCGAAGTGCGGCATTACTAAGGTTTGTACTAGGGTAAGTTTTATTTGCTGGGGCAAGAAGTTTCTCAAGCGACTCAAACGGTGAATGGAGGAACAGATTTTTTTATCGTTTAATTAATCATCCTGTTAACCTAAGATGTTGAAAAAGCGTCATAAAATAACCTACTAAAAATAATCATCCTGAAACCAAAAATCCCTTGGTAATTGTGAATTACAGAAACACCACTTCTTACCTTTTTCAAAATCGCTGAAATAAACTATAAAATGAAAGTATTCATTAGTACAAATAGATGTGATCACTTGGAGAGGTATGGGCTCACCCAACCCGCCCTAAATAGGTACTTTACTTATTTACGAAAATCGTAGTCTGTGAATGAAGAATGCAGCCATACATTTCGTTAATTTCATAGTGGGTTTCAGTGTCGCCAACATAGTAATAATACTACTACACACCTAATAAAACCTAACCTAACCTTCCACCTGTAGCAACATTCTGCACGTTTAGTATCATTTCGTTTGCATATATTGGAAACCCTGCTACGCGTGTCGGGGAGCCATCTAGTGGAAGTAGATCGTACTGCCAGAGAGAAAAACAGTCTGCAATATTCGTTCAGTGGCCAGTAATATCCTCCATCTTGGCGTGCCGAAGCTTCACAATTAATGATCCCTTTTTTGAAATTTTTGTTTGTATATCTGTCCGTCTGTCTGGATGTTAGTTACCTCTTCACGCTATATTGGCTGAACCGATTTATATGAAAATTGGAATATAAATTAAGTTCGTTGTAACTTAGATTATAGGCTATATGGCATTCAAAATACGTTATTTGAAAGAGGGGTTATAAGGGAACCTGAATTAAATACATTGAAATATCTCCCTTATTATTGATTTTCATAAAAATGTTACATAAAACATTTTTTTAAAAATGATTTCCGATAAGTTTTATTCTTTGCACATTTTTGATAGGATTGATATTTAATGAGATAAATGAGTTTAAAATAGCAATGCTTTTTATGTCATTGTCGCCTCAGATTATACGAGAAATAAGGATAAAACAAATGACTCTGCATTTATTTAAAGCGGCCTTGGACAACAATCGGATTAATATTCTTTTAACAATTCTTTTTATACGGATGATATTCATATATGTTTATAATATACTAAATATTATCATAAACAGGAAGTGTTTGTATGTTTGTGTGCGGCAATCTGGATAGTTCTTTCATCGTTGGAAAGTGCATTTCCTTCAGATGGACATGGGCTTTATGTCACTACAGAAGCTTCTCCGTGACTCGAGTACTGGGCACACTATTTCTGTAGGCCTGCAAATAATTATTATTATTATTAGAGACATTTTAAATAACTGCAAAAATCTTACCGACATTTGAAGTATGCCCCCGAACAACGCTGTATGGCACATTTTTTAAGATTTTGAGTTTTTAATGGAACATCGATGTATAGCACACCCTACACATGGAAAACACACTGGAATGTCGAATACCCATCTCCAAGTGGGAGTAATAGTCAGATATTTGAACCACTTCAGTGGAACAATGATGTATAGCAAACAAGATGGCGGACGCAGGCAGTATGCATGTTTCACCAAGCGATCTAAAGCGTCTCAATATGTCGAGAAAACGCAAAATTAATATGTCTGAATGGAATGATATCAAACGGTAGAAGCTACGGGACTCTGGAAAGCCATACAAAAACGGGAAAGGCAAAGAGGTGCCTGAAAAAATCCTTCCAAATAAAATGAGTGGAACAACGCTGTGTAGTGTTATTCTTACTGCAGTACACAAATATTTGCTTTAGTGATTGAGTAGTTTGTGTAACATTGTTTCAACCACCCAACACAACACAAAAAAGCTGCATTCCGAACAATGGTACACAATCAAATACATAGCACAAGAAAACGGATACAACCCCAACATAATAGACAGCATAATACGTAAGACAAAACAAAACCACAAAAACATAAGAATACAACACAAACACAAGAACACAACAAATACATCACACTAACATACGAAAACAAAAACACACACAAAATTGCAACCTCATTCAAAAAATTAATTTACAACATCGCATACAGAACAAATAATATTCTACTAAGACATCTCAACACACAAACAACACAAACAAACAAATACAACCACACAGGCGTATACAAACTCAAATGCAATATCTACAACAACTTCTACATAGGATAGACAGGCAGATCATTTCAAACACTTTACAAAGAACACATTACAGCCATAACAAAATCACAAAACACTTCCACATATGCAGAGCACATCACAAATGCTAACCACACCTACAGAGACATCAACAAAGACATGGAAATTCTACACACAAAGCCAGAATCTAAACACACTAGAAAAATACAAAATATACAGACGCACAAAACACATCCAAACGAAATTCTCAACACACAACTCAATTTCAGAACACACACACTCTTTGACTCCACATTACACTACACAAACACACCCTCACAGGAAACACAAACAAAAGGCGCCAAGACTAGCAACAGCCAGTTCTGAAGATGGCCGATAGCAGGCTGAAACATGTTAATAAGGTAATATATAATTTAACACAAGAAAGACAAGTGATATAGTGTTAAAAGTTTGTAATCAAGATGTAAAAAGTAATTACGGTATTTACATGCTACAGAACCTTAAAGTGGTACATGCATTATGTTATTTTGTGTCTTTTCTTTGTTTTTAATGTTTATAAGATCACAAATCCATGTCTTGTTAGTAAGTGTTCATCAATAGAAAACATACATCATTGCTCCACTAAGTAACATACATCGTTGTTCCACTGTTATTCCTTATAAAACTACTTCAATTTTAAAACATTCAGTAGTAGACAGCTGTAATGTGCCTCTTTCCTTGATATACGGATTAAATTATTGTTTATTTTTATGATAAAACTAGCTTAAATTACCCGGCGTTGCCCGGGTTTCAAATTTTGGTCTATTTCTAAATAAACTGTTTGTTAGACTTATCGGAGACCTCGGCAAGGGAACTATATAAAACCAAAACGAACCATATTTACTTATGTTTTCTCCTCCCTAGTGACGGATATTAAAGAAAGTGCCACTAATATCCAAAGAAACTGACTAATCGAAATAATTCCATCTCACCTATGAATAGAGTTTTAACAACATTAAGACCTTATGCTACAGGGATATTTAAGATATTTAACATTGTGATTGATGATAATATTTATCGTACCACGGCATTATGCATTATTAAGCCTTTCTGCCCACAATATATTTAATTTCCTTCAAGGCCAAACTACAATCTGTAACGGATGGATTCTATCAAATACATGGATTTCAGGGTGTTTTGCAGTAACGGAGACTATACTCATCAGAATTCACTCTCCTGGAGAAAGCAATGTAGAACACTACCACAACAGAAAATCATATTTTTCTATAAACGGCCAAGTCATTAGTGACCATAACTTATTAACAGTAACAGTAAAATAGGCTCTATATTATTATTGCAATATTATAATATTCTAATATTATCACAAATATTACTATAACTTATAATAATTGCTTAAAATCGAATGGCTATAATAGCAATACGTGGGATAAAAAGATTATCTTCTTTCGTTTTTCCAGTTAATATTGCCACTCACATTACGTTTCGCATGAGTTTTTGACACAAATTCTTGTTAGTGCAATATTTCGCAATAGTAGGTCTACTATGGCTATTCAATATTAAGTAAATTATGTGGTAGCAATCCTTGTAGTTTGAAAGAATTCTAGAATTCAATTGGATAAAACAGTCTGCTCACTATCTACAAAACTGCATCGAGGAATTCATAATACGGTCCTGGACTGCGTAAAGATACTTATTGCATGAATTATCTAGTTTTAGCCTTCATGATGTGTAACAACAATGTAATTTAATTTCGTGTTAAAATTTCCAAGGCCTCGTGAAAGTCTATGTTGAATACAACAGACAATAATAAAGAACAATTGACTGTAGAAGATTTTGCATTTGAATATAATACATGAATATTTGATCTATTTCTTTTTATTTTTTATATATTTAATTAATTCAACTACCATTCGCACAATTTTAATGTAGCCTATGTTCTTCTCCTGGTTATGAAGGTTAAATGTGCAAACTTTGGCACATATCAGTCAAAGCGTGTAGATTTGTATAGAGAACATACACACCCACATACATACATAGATACCCACATTCAATTTTATATATTAAGATTGTTTTATGTCTCTACTGTAAAAAATGGAAAATGTTCTATACAGCGTTGTTCGCGGGCGTACTTCATTTGCAGAATTTCGGACAAAACAATGAAGATACAATGATTATATAATAACGCTATTACTGCTAATGAAAATTTAATATCCATAGGTGCCATTAAAGAATATTAAATAAATATCTGAAGGAAATGGAAAAAAAAAAATGCCCCAAACCTCTTTAACTACTACATTTTGCAGTTTTCTAAGTAGCCTATATTTTTCTTGAGTGAGAACCAATTATCTGCTAATTTGACACCTCATTGCGCTGTCGAATTGCCAAAGTAAAACGTGGTTTGTCCTACCATGGTTTTGGTAATAGCTGTTTACCACCTGTCTCACCGCTAAGCAAGCCAAGGTAGGATGTTGCACGAGTGGTCTAACACGTTGAAACCGAAGAGTGATGGGTTTGTCACCAGAGAACACCCGGTGTGTTCCGTGCTGATGGAACACTCATGCGGTCAGAGGCCCTCTGACGTCACTTCAAACCATCTGTCAAATCGGGCGTTGTGTCGGAGAGAAGTGGTTAGTTATTCATAAAACTGCGTACTTCCGCATTGCAAATAAAACCACTTCTGAAACCATACTCCAGAATAAATGAACAGAAAGTTTCAGAGTAAATATTTACTAACTTTTTTTTTTTTTTCCATTGTCCTCACGTTGAACAAACAGTTCATATGATCATGCACTGTACCGTTACATTTAGATCACGCTAGGCAGAGATGGGCATCGTGCCTCGCTTGAGAATTTGTGCCTCACTGACCTTCACAGAGCTTATCGCTCTGAGTGACATCATCTTCACAGTCCCCGTTCCTCCCTCACGTAGCTCCTAGGCGTGGGCAGGTTCTATATCAGTTTCATAAGCAATATCAGTGGTGGCATAATGGCATTATCAAAGCAGTGAAAAAGATTATTTCATGAGAAATGGGAGGAAGAATTTTTTTGCTGTGTAGAAGGGGAGAACATACGATGTATGTTATGCTCGAAAATCCTATTAGGCATTAATAAATTTAATATACAACGACATTACTCCTTATGTCATAAAGAACATGCTGAATTAGAAGGTAAGACAAATTAAATGTTATTTTTCGTACTATTCCGAAGAAATTTATGATCTTAACATTTGCATAGTATACTAAATACGACATTATACCTTAAACACACTGCATTAAAAGGCACGAGGAATTAAATGTTGTTTGTACGTATTATTTCCAAAAGAAATTTATAAAAAAAATATCAAATGTGCGTAGAAAACGAAATATGATTTTCTGAAATTATTTTAGGTGGAGAACGTGCAAATCTATTAAGTAATCTTGAGAAACGCCAGAATATTCAAGAAAATAAACGTAGACAACATGATGGAATATTATTGGCTAGTTACGCAATTTCTCGCCTGTGATTTAAATCAATTCAATGATGGAGAAACAGTAAAGAGGTTTATGATTAAAGCTGCCGAATTAATTTGCCAAATTGAATAAAAGTTTTCGAGTCTCTCACGTTAACCAAGCGCTTTCCTAATAATTCGCCACTGACCGCCTTAGCGATTACGATAAGGTGACGCAGGTCACAGCAGTTTATATTTCCCATCCTACTCTGCAGCCTCCTCTCCTAGTAAACAAACTATTTCAAATCGAGTGCCTCACGTAACCGAAAATTGTGCCCATGTATGCGCTACAGTAAGGGCCAAGTACGTTCTAAGTATGCTCTTTTCTTCAGTTTCCATACACCTGTGGGCATTTAGAGTTGTTATATGCTTCTGCAAGTTTTGATCATATTGTACATGATTTCAGGACATTCACAAGGATACATATGAGCAATATTATATTTTCACATTAATACCATTGCTATTACGATTATCATCATCAGCATCATCATCATCATCATCATCATCATCATCATCATCATCATCATCATCATCATTATCCCCAATACCAACATAATGTTTTAATTTGACGTAGGAATGAGGGGGGAGCTTGGCAATTGAACGTCACACAAAAGTGAAAGCACCATTTTTCTTCCTATTTTCCCTTCGTTCTCCTAGTATTCCCCTTCTCCTTGCAGTAACCTTGCTCTCCTTGATATCTCTCATGTTTTTCCTTGTTTTCTCATCTTCTCCTTATCGTTACCTTGTTCGTCTTTCCTTTGCTCTATTTAACTTCTTCTGGTTCTCCTTCTATTCCTTTTGTTCTCCTTATATTCCATGTATTCCGCTTGTTCTCCCTGTATTCCCTCTTGTCTTTCTCCTTTCCTCCTTGCCTTCCCACTGTTCTGCTTTTCTGTCCTCTTTTCTTTTAGTCATTCCACTTTTCTCTTTCTCTTTCCCTCGTTACCCCTGTCTTTCATGTATTTCCCTAGTTTATCCCTGTCTCTCCTTTTTTAACTTTGTCTATCCCTACCTCATCCCTGTCTTTCCTTTTTTATCTGTGTCTGTCACTAGCTCATCCCTATCTTTCCTTTCTTATCTGTGTCTGTCACTAGCTCATCCCTATCTTTCCTTTCTTATCTGTGTCTGTCACTAGCTCATCCCTATCTTTCCTTTTTTATCTTTGTCAATCCCTAGCACATCCCTGTCTTTCCTTTTTTATCTGTGTCTGTCCCTAGCTCATCCCTATCTTTCCTTTTTTATCTGTGTCTGTCCCTAGCTCATCCCTATCTTTCCTTTTTATCTGTGTCTGTCCCTAGCTCATCCCTATCTTTCCTTTTTTATCTGTGTCTGTCCCTAGCTCATCCCTGTCTTTCCTTTTTTATCTGTGTCTGCCCCTAGCTCATCCCTGTCTTTCCTTTTTTATCTGTGTCTGTCCCTAGCTCATCCCTATCTTTCCTTTTTTATCTGTGTCTGTCCCTAGCTCATCCCTATCTTTCCTTTTTTATCTGTGTCTGTCCCTAGCTCATTACTGTCTTTCCTTTTTTATCTGTGTCTGTCCCTAGCTCATCCCTGTCTTTCCTTTTTATCTGTCTGTCCCTAGCTCATCCCTATCTTTCCTTTTTATCTGTGTCTGTCCCTAGCTCATCCCTGTCTTTCCTTTTTTATCTGTGTCTGTTCCTAGCTCATCCCTATCTTTCCTTTTTTATCTGTGTCTGTCCCTAGCTCATCCCTGTCTTTCCTTTTTTATCTGTGTCTGTCACTATCTTATCCCTGTATTTCCTTTTTTATCTGTATCTGTCCCTAGCTCATCCCTGTCTTTCCTTTTTTATCTGTGTCTGTCCCTAGCTCATCCCTGTCTTTCCTTTTTTATCTGTGTCTGTCACTAGCTCATCCCTGTCTTTCCTTTTTTATCTGTGTCTGTCCCTAGCTCATCCCTGTCTTTCCTTTTTTATCTGTGTCTGTCCCTAGCTCATCCCTGTCTTTCCCTTTTTATCTGTGTCTGTCCCTAGCTCATCCCTGTCTTTCCTTTTTTATCTGTGTCTATCCCTAGAGTATCCATGTCTTTTCTGTTTTATCCGTGTCTTTCTCTGGTTTGGTCTCTGTCTTTCCTTTTTTATTCCTTTATTTCCCTAGTTTATTCCTGTCTTTCCTATTTTATATGTGTCTTTCTCTAGTTTACCCCTGTCTTTCCGTACACACATTTATTTTGTGTTACATTATCAAAGCATTTGAAAGAACCATACCATTTACAAAGAGAGTATTCATCATTTATGCTGAGTCAAACTTTTATGTGTAAAATTGAATGAAGATTTCAAATATGTAAAATTAAACATAGGGTGCCATTTAAAAAGGTGTTTTTTTTTTGCCACACCTTGTACATGAATCAATTCTTTTGTGAGACCACAGTCATAAGTTTTAGTTAGATTCATTCATTCATTCATTCATTCATTCATTCATTCATTCATTCATTCATTCATTCATTCATTCATTTTATTCCATAGATCTTACATGAGCAATGAAGCTTTAAGATGCGGAACAAGTCAAAATTTTACATTATTACAATTACAATTTTTACAAATTTTATAGTTTTACAATTTAGTAATTTTCTACAATTTTTACAATTTTGTGCAATTTTTTACAATATTTTGGCGAGATGTAGTGAGATGAGGTGAGGTCCGAGGATTCGCCAAAATATTACCCGGCATTTGCCTTTTGGTTGGGGAAAACCTCGGAAAACCCAACTAGGTAATCAAATCAAAGGGGGTAATCTAATCAAAGGGGTTGATGCCAAGGACTCGCCATAGACCATCCGACTTCAGTCCCACGGCTGTGGAAAACCTCGGAAGAAACCAAAGACCAAAGGGGGATCCAACCCAAGCCGGAACACAGCTCCGGAACAGCAGCCCAGCGAGTCTGCCGACTGAGCTACATCGATGGATCTACTAAAAATATACAATTCATAGCCTGTCAGATTATTAAATTTACAAACGCAAACGATCATTCAGCAGTTGAGCTATATGTATAATAAAAAACAAGTTAATTAAATTTAAGGCATAAACAATTCAACCAGTTGTGATATACAGAAATTGATAATACATATCATGCAAACTACTTCAAATTACAAACACAAACAATTTATCAATAGAGCTATATAGATTACTATTCAATTTAAAGCATATAAAATTCATCGGCCAAAACTATACAACCTCCAACAACTTTTGTTTTTGGCATTTTTTCATAAAATTAATATATGAAGAGTTATTAGCAATATTCCATACTTAATTAACACACTGTATGTAGTGTTTAATTATACAGGGACATCATTTTATTTTTACTTCAATTTTTATTGTACCTGAGTTTTTGAATGTACTTCACTCCCATCCCTTCTTCTAATGAAGTTCAACCGTCCTCAACACAGATCCAAGACCGCCTTACGGTCACAGTAAACAGTACGTTCCAAAAATATGTTCGCGTTTTCCAGTGACGAAAGAGCTTTCAATATTGAATCATTTTCGCACAGGTACTGTCGTCCATTTGCCTACGTCATATCCCGGTTTCCCCCAGCATCTTTTATTCTCCAGCTAGTGGCTGGGCTGTCTTAGCTCTTTTCTGAGAACATTAATTTCTGTTAGGAATTGGACGTCTACGTAATATTATACTCATACAACTGTTTAAAATAACTTAAATAAAAGGGCCTCGTCAAGTAATTAACTGTCAATTGATTTCCTCCCTTTCTACGACCCTACGACATAACCACTTGGACGGACAGTAGATAGTATGTCTGAGTAATTTTATCTTTTCGGATCGGACAGAAGTGAAGATTGAATTTACAGTACGTAAGTTACTCTTTTATAGAGTAGGTACAGAATTATTTCAACATGAGTTACTAGTACGAAGAACGAAACTGGTAATTGGAATTAGGTAAAATAGTCTATAGTGCGATAATATGCACATTAGAATTGAAGCCTGTATCGAAATGAACGGCCACCATTTTAAAAAATGTATTTAAATATCCATATTATGATTATTTTTCAATTTAACTTCATTCTCTATATTGTACGCTAATGTGCTGTAGACAGTATAATATACACTGAATAATGAATACGTCCACATGGACAGCTCAGTTCGTGAGTAAAAACACTCATTGTTAATACTGTATTGTATTTTGATTAAACAAAAACCTAATGAAAATGATCAAACTCAAAAGCGCAATATTTCCTAGTTTACGTAAACGGATGAACTACATTTCTTCCCTCCTATACCTAGTAAAGTGATTTGTTTGTATATTACGCCAGTATCATCGAACTCCAGTCGAGGAAGAGGGTAGCAAACGGCGTTGATTCATAGGTATAGGCAAGTTAATATTAAAAATTGAAGTAAAACTAAAATGATGTCCCTGTAGAACCACAAGACGTAGATAGTTGAGACGTCCAAAATGCCATTGGGATGACATAATACGATGATTTACTTTTTATTTTGAAAGCGATTTAATCGTATATATATTATATTCAATATCTCCGAATTTTCAACGCTATTTTTAAGCGTCGTAGTAAGGATTGCATGGATCATGAGGTAATTTAGGACTTTGTACATTGATTCTGGTCTTTACTTAACCAGAGCCAGTGATAAATGGAGATGTGTAGATATGCACGATAGTGTCTGAGGACTCCTGTTCCATAGCTTTATCAGGTCCTATTCGTGGTAGCCCGGCCATAATGTTCAACTCATGTTTATGCTCCGTCTGGAAGTTCACGCAAACCCCCCCCTTGGGGTCAATGGTGGTTAGGTCATTCCATACAAGTATAACAATAAGCTCCCTGGTATGAGCAAGTTACGACACCAACTATCTCCACACGTCATGTTAACTGCAAGCGGGGGCACGCTTGTTTGCTTGCGGACTTCATTCTCGCACTTCATACTAACGTTAGTTGACTCGAACTTCCACCCTCTCGTCGCCTTTTTCTATTTTGTGATTGTAAGAATTGGTTTAATCATCGGTATGTTCAGCATATTAACAGAGTGAAAAGGGTATCACTGCCAAGACAATGAAATTTCTTCAAATAATCGGAGTAATGAATAAAGTCTTAAAAACATCCCAAGTCCAGAAACAAAGAGGTTTTAAAATATGTAACACTTTGGCAATACCTACAGGTTTTACCAACAGTTTAAGGACATCTCTCCTTAAGTGATGTTTCATTCCTATCCTTATAATAATAATCGCATCCATTAAAATAATCGCATCGTATACGTTAGGAAGTGAAACCATTCCGGATGTTAACAAATATAAATACCTCGGAATAACATTTAGCAGCGATCTCGGCTGGGGGGAACACATTACAGACACAGCGGCAAAAGCATGGAGAGCGTTACACTTTGTGATGAGGGTACCAAGACAAGGCTCTGATAAATCCAAAGAGATTGCATATAAATCACTAGTACGTCCAGTAATGGAATATGGTGCTGCATGTTGGGATCCTTACAGATTAGAACATATTAAGACACTGGAAAAGATTCAAAAACGGACTGTCAAGTATTGTCGGAAAAATTCACCATTAAAATGGGACACACTCACGGACAGGAGATCGCGAATTCCATTATGCGCACTCTTGAAAACATACAGAGGTGAGCCTGCCTGGAGAGAAATAAAAAATAGGTTGCAGCCGCCAAATTACTCTTCAAGGAACAACCACTCATATAAATTGAGGGAAAGAAGGCAGAGGACGGACACTGGAAAGTTTTCTTTTCTCAATCGTACTATCAGGGACTGGAATGCTTTACCTGCAGACTTACTAAAGGCTTTACCAACAACCAAAAATGTATTTAGAATAGGCTTAAGGGCTTTACTGATAGACGGTAGTATATTATACACACTATTTGAAGGGTGTGATTGATATTTGTTATTGAAGTGTTATATCAATGAAGAATTATGTTGTGTCAGTGAAGTGTGTTGTGTCAGTGAAGAAGTATGTCGTGTCAGTGAAGTGTGCTGTGTAAGTGAAACGTGTTCCTGTCAGTGAAGCTTTATAGTTTATAGTGGCAGTGCAAAGTATTTGAACAGTGAAATGTTTTTGAAGTGTTGGTGAAATCAGGATAGAATCAGTGAAATGTGTCGTAGTTCCAGTGCAGTGAGTGAGTTGACAGTGAAATGAGTGTAATGTTGAAAGGTACTTGTGCAGATATGAACATATCATACTCGTGGGCTTTAGTTCGAACTTAGGTTTGAGATACAAATGAGATTTGTTTCAAATGTTATTTTAAGTGATCGTTCATTTAATTTAGGATATTCCCTGTCATTATTATTATTATTATTATTATTATTATTATTATTATTATTATTATTATTATTATTACAAATTATTGTTAGTATTTATTATTAGCAGGGAAAGGATTTATATGTAAATACATATTTACTTATAAAGCTAATATAATTTATATTTTGCATTATCTTTATGTTTCACAATGTGTAGGGTTGAAAAATCCTACTTTTATTTTCCATATTTTTCCATATTTTAGAGTTTAGTACATATTTTCGTTAATTTCCATATATTTTCCATATTTCATATAAAACAGTCCATATTATATTAGGTTTAACAATAAAACAAAACAAAATTCCATTAACTTTTAAAAATACATTTCAACAATAGAGATTTAAACACATGTTCAGTAATCCCTTTAACATCAGAGTTATTTGAAAATTAGCAGTCCTATCAACAATGGGAAAGTAAGTTACAAAACTGTATTAATTTAATTTAAAATTTTTAACAGACTTCAGTTGTGCAGCTCAACAGTTAAATGCCAGTCAGAGTACACATAGGTTCAGTTTTGTAAATCATACTATAAAGACGGTAAATATGCCAAAAGTACGTCATTCAGTCAATTTAAAATCAAAACTAACAAGTTACATTTCAGAATTTAAAGAAGATGGTTTATCAACTGACAATAAAATATTATTTTGTAATTTGTGTCAGTGTGCAGCATCATCTACACAAAAGTTCCTGGTGCAACAACACATTACAACTAGTAAACATCAGGCCAACAAACAACTAAATTCCAAGCAGAGACAATTGTTTTTAACACAACCAACAACATCGAATGTAAGATCTGAGTTTAACATCGACCTGTGCCGTTCTCTCATCTCTGCTGATATTCCTCTCTACAAACTAAAGAATAAGGTCTTCAGGGAATTCCTTGAAAAATATACTCAACATACAATCCCGGATGAGTCAACACTTAGGAAGACGTATGCTCCATCCATCTACGATGAGACAATACAGAAGATAAGAGATGAAATTAAAGATAGTTCAATTTGGGTTTCCATTGATGAGACTCCCGACAAAGAAGGTAGACTTGTTGGTAATGTAGTTATCGGTTTGTTAAGTGAACAATATTCTGAACGAATTCTTTTACATTGTGATGTTCTAGAAAAGTGCAATAACAAAACTATAGTTAAACTGTTCAACGAAGCTATGGGTATCCTGTGGCCAAAGGGTATTATGTACGATAATGTGTTATTCTTTATTAGCGATGCTGCCCCTTATATGGTCAAAGCTGGACAAGCATTATCTGTTGTATATCCTAAATTGACTCATTTTAATTGTGTGGCGCATGCATTTCATCGTGTGGCAGAAGTGGTCAGAGACAATTTCCCTAAAGTAGATTTGTTGATTTCATCAGTGAAAAAAGTATTTCTCAAAGCTCCCAGTAGAGTTAACGTGTTGAAAGAAATGTACCCTGAAATTCCATTGCCACCAAAGCCAATTTTAACTAGATGGGGTACATGGCTAGAAGCAGTTGAATATTATGCCGAACATATAGACTCTATTAACAATGTTCTCCTTGCATTGGACTCTGAAGATGCAGTCTCAATTGATACTGCGAAAACAGTTACCTGTGACATAAGTGTGAAGAATGACTTAGCTCACATTCAGCATACATTTTCATGCATCATAAAAACGCTCAAAAGTCTCCAAAATAGGCACCTTTCACTATCTGAAAGTTTTGAAATTATAAATAGTACTGTGGAACAACTGAATCGTGGTAGAGGTAAAGTTGCAGATGCAGTAAGAGCTAAGGTGGACACTGTACTTTCAAAAAACCCTGGATATGAAGAACTACAAAAGGTTGTTGCTGTGATGAGTGGTGAATCAACAGTGAAGATTAACTTGGACTTATCCCCAGCAGACATTGTGAAATTGAATTATGTACCAGTTACTTCTTGTGACGTCGAACGCTCTTTTAGTCAGTATAAATCTATCCTCAGAGACAATAGAAGAAGATTCACTTTTCAGCACTTGAAAGAAATGTTTGTAACCTATTGTTATGGTAACAGACAATAAAAATTGTGTTTTGTTGAAACTACATTGGAAGATAAGGTACGTCCATTATATTTTTTGTTTAGTTTGATTAAAATGTACCAATATTTAACGTACATAGTCATTTTTTTTATAATTTTAAGTCCATATTTAATTCCATATTTTGGTAAAAATCCATATTTAATTCCATATTTTGGTAAAAATAACTACATATATATTTACATATTTCATATATTTTTAGTCCATATAAATCCGTTCCCTGATTATTAGTATTATTATTAACTGTATTTTTAATTAATAAGTTTGTCATTATTGAGTGTAATTAGTTACCACTGCCACCGGGTATATACCCATTGCAGTGTGAATACATTCATACATACATACATACCCTGTGCATACATACATACATACCCTGTACAAACATACATACATACCCTGTAAATACGTACATACCCTGTACATACATACATTCATACACTGTACATACATACATACATACATACATACATACATACATACATACATACATACCCTGTACATACATACATACATACATACATACCCTGTACATGCATACATACATACATACCCTGTACATGCATACATACATACATACATACTCTGTACATACATACATACATACATACATACATACATACATACATACATACATACATACATACATACATACATACATACATACATACATACATACATACATACATACATACATACATACATACATACATACATACATACATCTCTGCTTAAGTGATGTTTCATTCCTGTCCTTATACTTATATGAAATCCCTTGTTGTTTATATTGGCACAAAATGCCTGTGAAATCAAGAACGAGATAAGACGTTACATTGACGAAAAACAAAATAAATATGTCCAAAGAATACTGGAAAGAAGGGAAGTAGCTATTCCAAGTTATAAAATTAATGAATGTACGAAGTGAAACTATCAATATTAACGACCAATAATAATCATCAGGGTGTGGTCAATGTGGATCATCCATCACGTGGACAAGAACGCTAAACTTTGCGCGTTAAATGAAATCCCTAACGACACTTCAAAAATACACTTTATGTATCTAATGTATGTGAGTAGTGAAGGTAAATTTGACGTTTATGTGAAGTAGAAAACGGGGATATCCCTTTCATGAACTTCATTACGACAGACTTTCAGAAAAGTAAATACAACAGTATCATAAAATGAGCTTAAAGACTTGGATAGAAACTTTTACAGTTTAAGAAGACAACGGTACGAATTTCTTAATATTTGAGTTCGCTCTCTCTCTCCATGCAAATATACCTCCAAGAGCTGGTTCGATAATTAACATTTTCTGTGTAAATTAACTTGTGAAATATAAGATGAAACTTATGCTAAACATTCTTCGCAAAGGAGAAGCAGAGAAACTTCGTTGAGGAATTTATTTTCACAGCTTTTTGTGTAAAACATCTGGTAATTGGATAGCCACTCGAGCAATTATATGAGCTAGATGTATAACTTATTGTAGTGTGATTTCTTAAATAATTCCAAGCGAGCGTTATACATCGAATCAACCTGCTCATTGACACTCGATTTAGATTAGATTAGATTAGATTTATTTATTTAACCTGGTAGAGATAAGGCCGTCAGGCCTTCTCTGCCCCTCTACCCGTATGAGAATGTGATTATACAGATAGTATGTAGCTTGGTGCTCTAAAATTGATAACCGATAATTTTTTTCTCTTACGTTCATTTGTTTATCCTAGGTTCATTTTTCTAACCATCATCTCTGCTTCGATAGTAAGCCTGTACTCATGCATATTCACTCAAAGATGATATCAGCAATCAAACGATAATATCACAGTCTAGTATATACGGGCTATTCCACCTCAAATCGACCAAAATATAGAGAAAATTGACCTTGCAATTTTTAAATAAAATGAAATTTTTTCCGTCCGTTGACAACTGTGATACAATGCTTTGTGCAAAGTTTGAGGCATCAGAACTTCATAGTGTTTAAATTAAAACTATTTAAATTTATCATATTTTCATCAAATTAGCAACTTTAAACTGTTGTCGCTCCGAAACCCTTTCACCCAATGATCAAAATCATGGTTTATTTTGATGCTGAGAAATTAAAGTTTATATTGACATGTAAACAGTTTTTCTTACTTTTTATGGAAATGGAGAAATTTAGATTTTTCTTCATTAAGACGCCTTTGCCCACGAAAAAATATTTTTAAAATATATGGTTAAATTCCGCATTGAAAGTACAAATAAACACATATTTTTTACTGGTGTACCGTTGATAAGAAAGTATTGAAAATATTAAACAAAGAAAATAAATAGTACGCGCGTGAACTAACCAGCTGACTGTGAAGCGGGAGCTAGCCGAGGCAATCAAGGCCAGGAGACAAACACGTGATATTTCGTCTAGTAGCGCATAGCTGGGCTAACTTTATCACAAGTTTTCATAAACACAGGAGTGAAATGACGCCCAACGCTCGCTTATCTTCATCTCTCGGCCAGTGCGTGCGGTACTGCGCCGTTCAAGTCTAGGCGTGTGAAAATAATTTATTTAATACCCTCGAAACTTATTGCCGAGCCACTAAACAAACAATTTCGAATCCCTCTTAATAATGCAAGGTTTTTTTCTCAATATATTTTTACAATTTTACAAAGGGCAAAAAGCCTAAAAGTAAGTAAAATCAGATTACCTGTCTCTCTGTGTACAATAAAAATAAGGAATAGGCCTACTTCTTGTCACAACCTACCAAATGTCAGCTTCAAAATGAGCTCCCGTTCAATGTTCTGCAGTAAATGGTTCCAGAGTTCTGAGCGGTGAAAGAGGCTTGTTTTTATAAAATACGCTAAATTTGTCGCTCAATAATACGAAAACCGTTTGACTTTCGATAGTATATTTTTGAAAATGCACTCTCCTCAGCACCTTGTATAAATAGGGAAAAAATTAGAATATTAAAAAATGCGAGGTTTTTTACTGATCGATTTCATATGGAATAGCCCATACAGTCACGAAGCTTGAGTTGTTGAGGGTACTAGAAACAATAGACTGTGCAGGTACTATGTCGCATAGTCTGTGATGAGGCGATAGTAGCGATCCTAGTGGTTAGCAACTATCTATGGATGCATATTTATTACGTATTGAGCTTCGTGACTGTATATACTAGGCTGTGCTAATATCTAATTCTCAACATGGAACAGTTATTATTTTTTTAGTTGGTTATTTAACGACGCTGTATCAACTGCCAGGTTTTTTAGCGTCGATGAGATTGGTGATAGCGAGATGGTATTTGGCGAGATGAGGCCGAGGATTCGCCATAGATTACCTGGCATTCACCTTACGGTTAGGGAAAACCTCAGAAAAAACCCAACCAGATAATCAGCCCAATACTTACTAAGCCATGAAAGTAGAAAAAATCATAATTCATTCATGTGTAATGTGATTTATTGGTAAGATATAATTATTTTAAATTCTTATGGACCAAATTTGCCGAAAACATATGGAAATTTCAGCATTATATAATTTTAAGGAATGGAATTAGTTTTTAAAATATAATTGAAATGAGACAAAGATTGTGGAAATTTTAAAACTAACTAGTCTATATCTTGAGGGATGAAATTAAAATTCGCTCAATCATTTAGTATCAGAATATGCATTTGTTCAAAACCATAAATGGCTTAATAGACAACCCTGATCTTCCACAGCTAATTAGTTTCAATATTGGTAATTCAAATTTGAGAAATCGATCTCTCTTTTATTTACAGACAACAAAAACACTATCTCATAAAATGTCTCCACTTTTATTAATGCTTCGAACTTACAATCATCTATCAAATAAACAGGATTTAGATTTTTCGTTATCGTACAATATGTACAAGAAAAAGTTATGTAAAGCATTACTTGAAACACATGTTCTGTGTGTTGGTGATTTTTTTTTTTTAATAAATGAATTGAGCCTATTGGGCCTGCTGTGTAGCGCTGTATATTGAATTTATTAACATGGTGTTGTATTTGCTCTGCAATTTGCCAATTATAGCTACGCCTACATTTTGTATTTTTGGCAGTAATGTCTGTACTTGGCTCCTTTTGATTTGTTTTTATTTGATGTTTTTCATTTATATCTGCATCTGTCTTTTTTATTTTGTTGGTATATATTTTTTTCTTTCCCTTTTCCATTTCTAATTTGTAATTACACTTGTATCTGTTTTACCTCTTTTTTGTGTTGTATGCAATATGTTTTTTTTTTTATCTGTACTGTCTATTATAATTGGGGCTTTGCCCTGTCATGTAAATAAATAAATAAATAAATAAATAAATATACTCTTCTCTCAAATTGACTGAGCATATTTGGAATTTATTTAATAGCTTTCCCAAAATACGCTATGAAATATTTCATATAAAATATTTTTTTCTTGGAAAGGAAGCAGAAAGGAGACAAATTATATAAACTTCTTTGTTGTAAATAACTCAAGGAAAAATTCCTTGAAATTAATGACATTATTTACGGTTCACCTGTATATTGACATATATTAAGTCATCATACGAGCAGCGCACTCAATTGGATTATTTGGTTACCGAGACTCCACAATATAATAATAATAATAATAATAATAATAATAATAATAATAATAATAATAATGGTTTTACTTAACCTGGCAGAGTTAAGGCCGTAAGGCCTTCTCTTACACTCAACCAGGATTAAAACTTGCTTACACAGTTGAACATAAAACTGGATCACAATTAAGTAATTACATACTGATACATAATGAAATCAAAAGAGGTAGTTACATAAAATTTACCTCATAAAATAAATATAAACATAGCGAAATACATATTAATTTGTTAGAATCAAATACGAATCACATAAAAACAGAAGCCGATAATTCAATAAAAAAATGTACACAGTAAAAATAAAAATAAACACATTAGTATACATATTAGTATTAGATTACAATTAAGTAGGATTTACATAATTAAACCAGAAACCGACAATTGAATAAAGTTTACACAAAAAATAGATTAATAATAAAAAACAAAAACACAGTGGGATACATATTGGCATTAAGTGATAAATAAACACGATTTAGATAATAAAAATAAGAAATAAAAATAAATACAGTGGAACACATTTGCAACGCGTTAGGTCTGGCAACTCATCATAAGATATTTTTCTAATTTACATTTAAAGGAAATTAAAGTTCCGCAGCCCTTGACTTCAGGCGGCAGAGAATTCCAGTGACGAGAAGTAGCAACAGTGAAAGATGAAGAATAAAGAGATGATGTGTGCAGTGGTATTTCTAGCGTGTTGTCATATTGTGACCGAGTATTTAAGTTATGATACCGAGAAAGACTGTGGAATCGGAATATATACGTACTCTTAAGCGAATAACCTAAATAAAGACAAATTTTCTGATCCGACAGAATTATCTGTTTTGGTTACCATTTGTTATTAATGGAGGAAAATTCGCTCGGTACCGAGGATCGAACACGGGACCTCCAGTTATACAGCACTGGGTGCTGTAACCACTGAACTACGCCGAGGCATTTATACTTTTTTCCATTATTAAAAGTAAGAAATTCTTACAAAACACACGCATTTATTCGCAGAAAATTTAAATAGTTTTCATTTTCGTAAATTTAACAGCTTGTACAGTTTTCCTGTGAATATCATTATCATAATGTAGTAAACTGTCAATATTGAACAATTTTGGTACACACTTTATATGCAGAGATTTTTTTTTTCATGAATTAAGCGAGTTAACTTATTATTTTGTGCGAGATCGTGCGTATTTCCTTGTTTTCCGCACAGAACCAATTCGCGGTAAGTGTGAAATACCACATTCAGTATTCCCAACGTAACACACATAACAATTTCCCTCTTCTTACCGCTTAAGCGCGACATTCATTTTACTGCTTTAGGCTTTTAACATATTATTTTTAGAGACGTTTAACATAGTAATAATTATAAATTGGAAATTTACCACTGCAATTTCAACTAAATTGCAATGTTCATTATTGTTTTTAAATATTTGCAAAAATTAAATAAAGTCTACTACTCCACGAAACTTATTGCATTCCTGATACAAGTAACATTAAGGAAGCCGTGAAAAAATCAACGAGATTCCTGATGCCGATATTATTACTGCAATATGTTATATAAATAATATTGTTAAAATATTAAAATGAAAAATAAATCATTACATAACCTTACCGTTTGTTTTATAGACTGGGGAAAAAAAAAAGACAGACGTATATCACGGCCTGCTGGAGTATAGTAAACAGAAAACATTTTACAGCAACAATGTTGAAGAAAGTTATATTGGTGTTCCGAAGTTGGCGTCATTAAACAGAAACCAACATGGAGATTTCATTGCAACTAATTATAAATTCGTCTTTCAGGTATGTAATAAACGATCTTCGCACAAAGTAATGTACGATACACAAGCGGTATGTTTGTTTTCATGTTCTCGGAAATTAAAAAAGCTCAACTACGTTTCGCTTTTTCAGTCTTTTCCTCGAACGTGGAAACGTCAACATACCGCTCTTGTAACGCATATTACTATTACATTGATATAATATTTCTGACTAAAACAATGGGAAGTAGTGGCTTTCAAGAAAGATATAAAAAGAGCGGAAAGAGGAGCCATAAAGGGCCCGAAAGCCTATTCCTAAAGACGAAACAGAAAAACATGTAAATCATTTTACACTAAACTCATGCAATACTTGATACAAAGTAATAAAGTTTATAGATTGTTTCATACGGAAATTGTTTTACCCTGGAAGGAAGAAGACTATAATAGCCTGGTTAACAAATCCGTTCCCGTCGCATCTGCCTTTAACAATCCCTAGGGACGCTTTACAAGATGTCAGATAAGCCCGTCTTCAACCGACATGCGAATCTACACAGATAGCGCAATGGGATATCAATGCTGGTGGTTCGAAACTTTGTAGTATTACAACACATAAAGTAACCCCTTCCCACGCCTGGAAATATTTTCCGAAGCCCATAACTAGCAGGATCCCGAACGACGCTACAATTTAGCCCATTTATTGGATGCCTCACGTACGAAGGTACTTCCTGCGCTTTCTTTTTTCGGTTTTCTTATTTTGTGTCTGGATTCGAGGATATTCTTGTAAAATATGTTGTGACGCATCTAAAATGATAATTGAGGTACATTCATCGCGAGCTGTAGCTCCAGTCGTAAATTTTTGCTCTCTACCGTTTTCTAGTTCGATATCGGATTGAATTAGTCAACTGGGCTATTGTGAAACGATATATAGACTGTCCACATTGTTTTGTTTGTGATATATTGTGTTACGCACATTTATAAACTTCTTGAATGCAAGAAATGCAAGGTTGTATTTCATTTGTTATCAGATATAACACCTTTGTAATACCTGAGATATTTACTAATAATATTACATATATTATATACAGAGTGAATACGAACACTACCGACAAATTTTTAGAGATTGGTCTGGAATTTTAGCTGAATGTTTTTACATCTTGATTACATAACTTTTAACACTGTATCACTTCGGAATATGTATGATAAGACTTTTTTGTGTTAAATTCTAACGTACCTTGTTTACATGTTTCGACCTTTTATGAGTCATCCTCAGAACTTGTCGTTGTTGGTCTTGACACCTCTTGTTGTTTCCTGTGAGGGTGCATTCGTAGCGTAGAGTCAAAGAGTGTGTGTGTTCTGAAATTGAGTTGTGTGTTGAGAATTTCCTTGGGGAGTGTTTTCGTGTGTCTGTATATTTCATATTGTTCTAGTGTGTTGAGTTTCTGGCGTTTTGGTTGGATGTGTAGTATTTCCATGTCTGTGTTGATGTCTCTGTAGATGTGGTTGGCATTTGTGATGTGTTCTGCATATGTGGAGGTGTTTTGTAATTTTGTTATGGTTGTTATGTGTTCTTTGTAACGTGTTTGAAATGATCTGCCTGTCTGTCCTATGTAGAAGTTGTTGCAGGTGTTACATTTGAGTTTGTATATGCCTGTGTGGTTGTATTTGTTTGTGTGTTGAGATGTTTTTGTAGAGTGTTATTTGTTCTGTATGCGATGTTGTAATTTCATTTTTTGAATGAGGTTGCAATTTTGTGTGTGTTCTTATTTTGTACGTTAGTGTGATGTATTTGTTGTGTTCTTGTGTTTGTGTTGTATTCTTCTGTTTTTTGTGATTGTGTTTTGTCTTACGTATTATGTTGTCTATTATGTTAAGGTTGTATCCGTTTTCTTGTGCTATGTATTTGATTGTGTTTTGCTCTTCATTGTAATCCTCCACATATGCAGAACACATCACAAATGCTAACCACACCCACAGAGACATCAACACAGACATGGAAATACTACACATCCAACCAAAAAGCCAGAAACTAAACACACTAGAACAATATGAAATATACAGACACACGAAAACACACCCCAACGAAATTCTCAACACACAACTCAATTTCAGTACACATACACTCTTTGACTCTACATTACACCACACGAACACACCCTCAAAAGAAACAAAACAAGAGGCGCCAAGACCAACAACGACCAGTTCTGAGGATGACTCATAAAAGGTCGAAATATGTGAACAAAATATGTTAGAATTTAACACAAGAAAGTCTTATCATGCATATTCTGAATGTTTTGTTATAAGGAACCCATGTTTTCCGCTGCCTCGTCATTGAGCAATTTATTAACGTGGTAGATTGTAATTGCCCCCATAACACTACGAAATACGACATCTCATACATTATAAAGAAATTAATTTTATAATCATCTCCATCTGTCATAATCTCTTGACTAACATAACCTTGCAAAATTTGTATAACAAATGGACGATTGAGAACGTCAAAATTAAAGTACCATTTAGTGCATATTCTGCATGTATTAATACAGTGCAATGTCTCTGCCACAGTAATCAGCCACTGTACACTCACCTTGCTTTACAGCATTCTCTACAAGTATCAATGAATCTTTGATGACTAGGCTAAATGTCAGGTGTGTTACAAGACAAGACAATGGATCTTTTATATGAATAGAGTTCCTTTATTTTTTATGTCAGATATTCTTTAAACAGTGCATGGGCCCTAGAATAATAACAGAACTAACTTGAGATCAAAAATGAACAAGTATTTTAAATATCTTAATATCAGATATGAGGCGTCTAGAATCAAAACTCGTCAAGTCCATCGAAGAAAAAAAATGAGATAAAGTTATTTTTCTGTCTATCTTCGCATGGCCAATCTGATGCTGGCATTATTTTTCTGCAATATCCGCTGGATTCCTCTGAAAATGCTGGACAAAACTTAGGGTCCAACTGAATTTCGGCCATTGTTAGTTTCAAAAACCTCCAAGTCCCTTTCTGCCAATCAGGTTGTGGGACTGCTTTACCCAGCATTCCTCAGCTGTGCGATGTTGATTTGTTATTTGTGTGGTTAAGCTCTTGTTAAACCTTATTAAGTTTAATTTCTACTCTAATAATATTCAGTGAAATGGTGGATAGAGTGAGCAGTGAGTTACAAAAATGTTCACAAAGAAAAGCTCGTGTAAAAAAAACACTAAATAGGGAGAAATGGAAAAAAGAAATGAAAAAGAAAGAAAGGTATGTGTGGTTTAAAATATATTTTAGAAAATATAATATGATGAATATAAATATTATGTACAGTATTAAATTATTATAACATACTGTACGCCTATTACCAATTAATAATTAATTACATAATTTTGTCGGTACTCCTCTTGTGGTCCTCCTGCTATACCAGCTTGTAATCATGCTGTTGGCAGTAAATGGAAATCCAACAGTTTAAGTTTGTTGGACATAAAGAAGTTCCATTCCGTTTTCTACTCTTTATCAGATAAACAGCAATAAGACAATTTTATTACTGTACAAAGTAAAAATACAACAATGATTGGAATGTGCTCTAAATGGCTAGTCACTGAAGCACCTCTAACTATTAAAAAAGTGTAAATTACATTTCCTGTGGTTGGGCATTCATTTCTCCCTCCCGATCCCATATTTGGAGTAATCGAAAAAGAAATAAGGAAGTGATTGTAGATCCTCAAGAATATAAAGATATTATTGGCAAACATGGATCAGTCTTTAATATTGGAAGTGAAGATGTAGGCCTACCTCTTCAAGACTGGAAGAAAGAGGCAGACATAATTTTAAGATCTCCTGCCATTTTAAGTTCAGTCCCTGTAAAAGATTTATTTTAAGACGCTCTGCATTGCAAGAGCAGATAACAGCACAAGATGAATTTAACTATAGAACTGACACCGTTGTTGCAAAGGTAGTAACAAGAAAAAACAATAGAATTTCAAAATGATTGATCCTGATATTCTAAGCCTTGAAGTGCTTTGAACTCAGTTAAGGTAAAGACGTGACCAAACGTTTGGAGAAGCACTTTGGGCCTGATTAGCAAGAGCATTGAAATTTTATGTGGAGATTATAAATTCAAGAAATACCATTGAACGTGAAGAAGAAGAAGAAGAAGAAGAAGAAGAAGAAGAAACTGTTAATCTGGAGGAAGAGGACTGTGACAATATTGTGTAAAATTTTGTATGAACTTAAAAAGTGCACCATGTATTCAAATTTATACTGCTGTTATGTTTAAAGCATGTGCATAATCATACTTCATGTCTGGTTTTCATAGCCTACATAATTTGTAAGGTTTATGTTAAAATGTTTTCTTTTTGACTCATTTTTATGCTTAGAACTAATTCTCTTACTTTCAAAAGCCTCCAAATACACTTTTCAGTTTCAAAATCAGTTAGGTACTAATTTAAACTCTAGAAATTGTTACTTTTCTTGAAGAAGAAGAATTCCCTGGGTGTCTAGAGTCTGGAAATTTGTATGAATGTGAGTGTGATTGTGAGTGTGTCGGGTTAATATTAATTAACCAACCATCACAAATATAAAAATACATCAGGACTGTCGCTGAACAGTAACCTGAACACACGTTTCAGCGTCACATTGTTGAAAGTAACTCCATCTGTTAGCACAACCATAAAGCATCTAGTAGATGCTATAGAGTTACCAACAACGGAAAAAAAAAATTGTTAGTTTCAATGAAGGGGCAATCCTGTAATTTGATTGAATGTATCTAATGATAATAAAATACTTGATAAAAGCATTGTTTATATCCCAAGAATGTTTATTTATATGGAAACAGTTTTTTCCATTTTCCCACGAATTTTGTTTTATGGACTTGGAGGGTTTTGATTCTAGACGCCTCATATGTTACCTAATATAAAGATAGTAACTTCTTCAGTAATTAAGAGAAAAGCATTCCTTCAATAACAATTATCCTAAGCGAAGATATTTGAGCCTTAGGTTCTTTAATGATAGATAATTAGAAAAAAAATAAGGCACTGTTTTGTATGATGTAACAGAGATGGCATGGAGTAACAGATCTGACAGGTAACAGACATGACAAAGCAAACATAAGCATGTGCTAACCTAAATTTTTTTTTGCTAAAAATGTTCAAAACAGCAACTTAATTAATGCACACGTGTACTATTATGTCCTCTTTCTTGAATTTATAATGTTGTTATTTGTGAAAAACACAAACAAACAGATGTGACAGAGTAAAAATGGACGCTTAGACTAAAACACAAAGCAAGAGTATGACACACAAACTCGCCAAATCAAAATGGATGAACATAGCAGTACAATCAAGATGGCTTGTACTGACATCTGTGGAATTTCTTTTTCAACTGTGTATCCATAGTAACACAATGGTGTAATAGACCTGACTGATTTACTGGACGAGAGTAATTTATGCAATCATATTTAAAGAAATACAAAGTCAGACATAAATGAAGAAATTTTAGTAATATCAAATGTTTTTTTTATTTTTTTCTCAATAACATTGTTAATAAACCGTTATCTGGACATAACCATACTACATTTTAAATACTTGAATATTATTGACATGGCATTTTATCTGTTACTATGAGAATATTATTTTATTCTCGTGATGCTGCAGTTGAATTTTTTAACTTCTTAATATGATAGACTTACCTTTCCATATTTTCGTGGATTCTGCTAAAAGAACCACCAAACTGGTCAGTAGTGGAAAACTCTGTGAAGTAATTTATTGATGGATATATTATTGCAGATGACAGACCATTATTTAATGAAATTATTCATATCAGGTCATTACAAAATGAATTTCAAACTGACAGGGAACATTGGAATGAGTTAATGACCCATGGAAAATTGTGGTGTTATTTCAATTCTTGCCGTGGTGACAGGCAGTTAAGTGCATCCCTAAATATAGTACAATATCAATAGAGAGACAGAATTTTTGTCTTTTGTCTACACGGTGGACGGATGAAAGGAATAAGTTCACTGATAGGAGTGTTAATTATTTTGTGCGAGATTGTGCGTATTTGCTTGGTTTCCGCACAAAACCAATCCGCGGAAAGTCTAAAATTCCACATTCAGTATTCCCAACCTAACACACATAACAATTTCCCTCTTCTTACCGCTTAAGTGACATATTGATTTTACTGCTTTAGGCTTGTAACATATTAATTTTAGAGACGTTCAATATAGTAATAATTATAAATTGGAAACTTACCACTGCAATTTCACCTAAATTGTAATCTTAATTATTGTTTTTAAATATTTGCAAAAATTAAGTAAACTCTACAACTCCACTAAAGTTACTGCATACGTGATGCAAGTAACATTAAGGAAGCCGTGAAAAAATCAACAAGATTCCACACTCATCATAGACTGGAGGAAAAAAAAAAAGACAGACGTATATCACTGCCTGTTGGAGTATAGTAGACACAGAAAACATTTTAAAGCAACAATGTTGAAGATAGGTATTTTTGTTTTGCAAATTTGCCGTCATTGTACAGAAACAAAGATGGAGATTTCATTGCAACTAATTAGAAATCCCTCTTTCAGGTATGTAATAAACGATCTTCGCACAAAATAATGTACGATAAAAGAGCGGTATGTTTTCTTTCAATTCCCGGAAATTAAAAAAGCTCAACTACGTTTCGCTTTTTCAAACTTTTCCTCGAACATGAAAACTTCAACATACCGCTCTTGTAACGCATATTACTATTTTGCATGATAGTGCTTCTTGTTGTATTTGCAGCTATTGTTGTTAGACCTTGAAAGTTAAAATTAGCACACAGAAACTTTGCTAGGGAAACCATTGTTCATAACATAAAACTATACTGAAATAGACCCATTATAGTGCACTTATTGTACTTAGTTACCATTACAATATAATTTTGCGAAGGTTTTGGAATATTGTTGCCCCAAATTTTCAACGCACCATAGGCCTATATTGTATTTGAAATTTTAAAAATGTAATGGTGTAAAAAGGGTTGTACAATACATGTTCAGAGCTGCGCTCGGGCTTGAATTACATTCCCGCTTGGTTGATTACCTGGTTAGGTTTTTACCGAGTTTTTCACCAACTGTAAGACAAATATCAGGTAATATGTGGCGAATCCTCGGCCTCACTTTATCTTGCCAAGAAGCTGTGTAACTCTTGACTTATTCCAGAACTTAAAGCTTCATGACTGATATAAGATCTATGGAATACAGTGAATGAAAATAAAAGGAAAAAAAAAAATTAAACCGCAAATTTCATAGTTGCTATTTCTTTCGAAATGTTATGGCTGCAATCACTTTCTCCTTTAACAAAAGGAATATTAAAGAATTCGCCTTTTTGGCACCGTATGGGCTATTCCATATGAAATCGATCAGTAAAAAACCTCGCATTTTTTATAGTCTAATTTTTTCCCTACTTACACAAGGTGCTGAGGAGAGTGCATTTTCAAAAATATACTATCGATAGTCAAACGGTTTTCGTATTATTGAGCGACAAATTTAGCGTATTTTATAAAACAAGCCTCTTTCAGCGCTCAGAACTCTGGAACCATTTACTGCAGAACATTGAACGAAAGTTCATTTTGAAGCTGACACTTGGTAGGTTATGTTAAGAAGTAATCCTTATTTTTATTATACACAGAGAGACAGAAAATTTGATTTTAATTGCTTTTAGGCCTTTTGGCCATTTGTAAAAATGTAAAAAAATATTGAGAAAAAACCTTTCATTATTAAGAGGGATTCGGCAATATTTGCTTAGTAGCTCGGCAATAAGTTTCGAAGGAAATTAAATAGATTATTTTCACACGCCTAGACTTGAACGGCGCAGTACCGCACGCACTGGCCGAGAGCTGAAGATAAGCGAGTGTTGGTCGTCATTTTACTCCTATGTTTATGAAAACCTATGATAAAGCTAGCACAGCCATGCGCTGCTAGACGAAACATCACGTGTTTATGTCTACTGGCCTTGCTTCCGTCGGCTAGCTCCCGTCTCACAGTCAGCTGGTTAGTTCACGCGCGTACTATTTATTTTCTTTATTTGATATTTTCAATACTTTCTTATCAACGGTGCACCAGTAAAAAATATGTGTTTATTTGTACTTCCAATGCGGAATCTAACAATATATTTTGAAAATATTTTTTCGTGGGCAAAGGCGTCTTAATGAAGAAAAATCTAAACTTCTTCATTTACATAAAATGTAAGAAAAACTGTTTACATGTCAATATAAACTTTAACTTCTCAGCATCAAAACAAACCATGATTTTGATCATTGGGTGAAAGGGTTTCGGAGCCACAACAGTTTAAAGTTGCTAATTTTATGAAAATACGATAAATTTAAATATTATTAATTTAAACACTATGAAGTTCTGATGCCTCAAACTTTACACAAAGCACTGTATCACAGTTGTCAACGGACAGAAAAAGTTTCATTGTAAAGAGGTGTGAAAATTATTAGAATAATCTTAATTTTAAAGGTTTTTTTAATAGTTCGTTCAATTGAATTGATGAATATTGGTATATATTACTATACTGATGTAGGATATATTTACTACTAACAATGCCGGAAAGCATTGTACATTGGTATTTTTCTTGTTTTACAATTGTTATGGGAATTCAGAAATTATTATATTATGTTGGCGGAATTGGAAACATAAAAAATTATATGCACAAAACAGATGTATACGATCATTTGAACCTTCACAACAATATAAACGCAAAGAACAATTTGTTTAAAGCATTACTTAATTAATTTTTTATGTTTCCAATTCCGCCAACATAATATAATAATTTCTGAATTTCCATAACAATTGTAAAATAAGAAAAATACCAATGTACAACAATGCTTTCCGGCATTGTTAGTAGTAAATATATCCTACATCAGTATAGTAATATTATATACCAATATTCATCAATTCAATGAATATTTGTGAAGGAACTATTAAAAACCTTTAAAATTAAGATTATTCTAATAATTTTCACACCTCTGTATTTAAAACTTGCAAGGTAAATTTTCTCTATATTTCGGTCGATTTGAGATGGAATAGCCCGTATGCAGTAAGGCGATAAACTTGCTGTGACCATCGACTGTTTTCCTCACAGAGCGCTCCACTTTCTGTAGTCACTCGCAAAACGAGTCCTAAATGTTACATAAACTGGAAGAAGAGTGATGCATCTGGTTTTTACAAAGGTTGCCTCGATGCCTTGGATATCCACTGGTTTTGTGAAAGCCAAATACATTGTCAAAGAATGGATGGGAACATGGTCACAGTAGGAATATCGGGGGTTGCAGGAATCGCGATGTCAGTCCCCCACGAGTTAAGTCTAGATTGCAGGGAAGAACTCCACACCAATCCCCAAGGAGCGAAGTTGAGTCTGGATCGTCGTTGCAGGGTTTTTGTCGTTGTGAGGGACGGGTTATAAGAGTATCCGAAGTCATCGTATAGCGAGAGAGTGACTCAAGACTGAAAAACTGTCTATATTGGTTCCGTTTGAAAGCATGCTCGACATTTGTACTGCAGAATCCCTGTTGTTCCTTGCGGCATCCTTCTACGGTACAACAGCAGTACTTTCGAATTCAACTGAGACAAGGAAAGAAGGGCATGAAATTTTATTAAAATTGATAATTTCATTATTATTATTATTATTATTATTATTATTATTATTATTATCATTATTATTATTATTACTTGAAGGAAAAACTGAATGAGGTAGAAACAAATAGTAAGAATAAAAACATTAGAGATTTATATAAGGGGATAAAGGAATTTAAGAACGGATATCAGCCAAGGGTAAACGTGATCAAGGATGAGAATGGTGACTTGCTTGCAGACTCTCCATCAATCCTAAACAGATGGAAAAACTATTTTGAATAACTATTAAATGTACATAGGCCAAATAGAAATTATCGGGACGAAATTGAAATACAAACTGCTTTCAGAAGTCGAAATTGCGATAGAAAATCGGAAAAAGTACAAGTCTCCAGGTATCGATCAAATTCCAGCAGAATTAATACAAGAGGGTGGAAGTGCATTATATAGCGAAATTTATAAACTTGTACTTTCCTTGGGAAAAGGAAATTGTACCAGAACAATGGAAGGAGTCCATAATTGTACCTATTTTTAAGAAGGGGGACAAAACCAACTGTGGTAACTTTCGAGGAATATCACTTTTGTTGACGTCGTACAAAATTTTGTCCAATATTCTTTTGAGAAGATTAACTCCGTACGTAGATGAAATTATTAGGGATCATCAGTGCGGTTTTAGGCGTAATAAATTGACTATTGATCAGATTTTTTGTATTCGACAGATAATGGAGAAAAAATGGGAGTATAAGGGTACAGTACATCAGTTATTCATAGATTTCAAAAAGGCATATGACTCGGTTAAGAGGGAAGTATTATATGATATTCTTATTGAATTTGGTATTCCCAAGAAACTAGTTCGATTAATTAAAATGTGTCTGATTGAAACATACAGCAGAGTCCGTATAGGCCAGTTTCTATCTGATGCTTTTCCAATTCACTGCGGGCTAAAGCAGGGAGATGCACTATCACCTTTACTTTTTAACTTCGCTTTAGAATATGCCATTAGGAAAGTTCAGGATAACAGGCAGGGTTTAGAATTGAACGGGTTACATCAGCTTCTTGTCTATGCGGATGACTTGAATATGTCAGGAGAAAATACACAAACGATTAGGGAAAACACGGAAATTTTACTTGAAGCAAGTAAAGCGATCGGTTTGGAAGTAAATCCCGAAAAGACAAAGTATATGATTATGTCTCGTGACCAGAATATTGTACCAAATGGAAATATAAAAATTGGAGATTTATCTTTCGAAGGGGTGGAAAAATTCAAATATCTTGGAGCAACAGTAACAAATATAAATTACACTCGGGATGAAATTAAACGCAGAATAAATATGGGAAATGCCTGTTATTATTCGGTTGAGAAGCTTTGCTGTCAAAAAATCTGGAAGTTAGAATTTATAAAACAGTTATATTACCGGTTATTCTGTATGGTTGTGAAACTTGGACTCTCAGTCTGAGAGAGGAACATAGGTTAAGGGTGTTTGAGAATAAGGTGCTTAGGAAAATATTTTGGGCTAAGAGGGATGAAGTTACAGGAGAATGGAGGAAGTTACACAACGCAGAACTGCACGCATTGTACTCTTCACCTGACATAATTAGGAACGTTAAATCCAGACGTTTGAGATGGGCAGGGCATGTAGCACGTATGAGCGAATCCAGAAATGCATGTAGAGTGTTAGTTGGGAGGCCGGAGGGAAAAAGACCTTTGGGGAGGCCGAGACGTAGATGGGAGGATAATATTAAAATGGATTTGAGGGAGGTGGGATATGATAGGGACTGGATTAATCTTGCACAGGATAGGGACCGATGGCGGGCTTATGTGAGGGTGGCAATGAACCTTCGGGTTCCTTAAAAGCCATTTG
>NC_091117.1:221201876-221206876 GCF_040183065.1 Periplaneta americana
TAATTGACAGTATCAGCTGTTTTGCGCTAAATCTAGTGTTCTTTTTTTACAATTATTATAAGGGAATGAAATTTTTAATTTTATAATGCCGGAATATTTATCAACTATTAGCAACACTGATTGTTGTCTACGCCATCTTTTCATAGAAATAATAACTAAAGAAGCGACACTTACACGAACAAATTATCGAACACTATCGATTAGTCTAGTCAGGTATCTTTGAATGTCGGTATAAAATTACTGTCATTTCAAGCAGAGCATGCACTTACCTTGCACTTACATGTAGCAATGCTGTGTCGTTCATGGATGTTTGATCCCTACCCTCCCGTAACCTATACTTCCCTTTTCTTACAAGTACTCGTACACTGACGTTAAAATATATCTCATCCGACTAATAGATAGTGATCGATAATTTGTTCGTGTAAATGTGGATTCTTTAGTTATTTCTTCTGTGAATAGATGGCGAAGATAATAGTCACTGTTGCCAATTGTAGATAAATATTCCCGCATTATAACATTCAATTTTTCATCCCACTCTACTGATTGTAAAAGAACATTGGGTTTAGCTGGAAATCTCTGATATTGTCAATTATGAGAATAATTTATGTTTAATCTACATAATCATTTTCTTCGACACTTTTTAACTGTCCCAATAATGGTGCCATCTATTGAGAACTAGCAGAACGTTTCAAAGTTTGTTTTTTTTTTTTTATTTCTTTCTGACTTATTCCGTGGCTGGAAAGTTCGCTTACACGATCATAAAATCGTAGGTTATTTACTTTTGAACGTCAATGTACATATAACCGATCCTTTGATTTACATATTTAAAAATTTCGAACAGCGTTCATGTTTTCACGAAAAAGAAATAGATACTATGATTTTCGCCCAACACTTGAAACTTGAGTGCGACTTGCATTATTTACGAGTACATTTAATTCGCTATCATTATCAACATCATCATCATCAAGCTGCGTATTTTAGGCACTAAAACAGTTGAAATAGGCAAGCAAAATAGGCATTCAAAATTCTAAAACAGGCATTTAAAAAGGCACTAAGAAATTTCTAATTCTCAATGGCTAACACGACCATAGTGTAGCATTATACACTACTTTCTATAGGAATGTCATTATGGCAATGAATAATTAAATATTCGTCCAAATGTTGTACTGAGAACTGATGTCTATTATCTGTAAGAATGTTCTTAAATTGGGAGAAACTCCCTTCCACTTCACATGTCAATGTATTTTCCAATCAGTGCTTCTGATGACTTTTGCTTTGGCATATCTCCACGATATACTTCACGTATCACAGCAGAAAACCCAACTGCATACTCAATTCACAAACTCCCAAAACGGATACACAGTTTAAAACAACTACCCTAGTCAACTACCACAATGATTCATGGAGCTTTCGAAATACATTTTTTTTATTGGTTGATTTTAAATTATTCGATTTCTCCGCGCTCTGGTGGAAGTAAAATGTAACACACAGAATTATCGATAGTTCAATATCACTTCCTTCTGCTGGATAAAAAAGAAACAAATTACAGATTCAAAAAATATCAATAGAATGATCAGTAAATTCAAGTAGAATATATAATACGGATATTTAGGGAACTTTTAAGCATTTATAAGGAAATAGGCATTTACTAGTGTGATTGGCAATTATAGGCACTCTAGAATTCGAATATAGTACTCACAATGTCTTAAAATGGACATGTAACCTAAAATCTTCCGCCATCAGGTTAAGGATTAAAATAGGCATATAGGCATAAATTCGCAGCTTAATCATCATTATCATGAATTATAATCTTAAATGTAGGGCTCACTGTGTGTATTATACTCATTTATAGGTTACAGAACAGCAGTTTTTATGAATATAATTGAAAATCATTTTCTGTTCAAGTAATTAACACATTCGTTAATATCTTGAGTTTACTTAATTATCGTTATTGTATTCTTGCACTTATATATTTTGTATTTATGTCCCCTCTATAGAGAAATATCTAAATTAAACAGTTGTGTTGTACAGGGACATCATTTTATTTTTACTTGCATTTTTATTGTACCTGCATTTCTGAATGTACTTCACTCCCACCCCTTCACTAATGTCCTTGCTCCCGTCAGACACACAAACTTACGGCCGCTGTTGCATTCGAAGTCTTCAAGCAGTGAAGTAAACACTGCAGTGTATAGTGTGTTTCATAAATATGGTTGCGTTTTCTATAGAAGAAAGAATCTATATTAATAATATCGTACTGAAAAATTATGTTCAAGAAACGATAAATTCAATTTCAGAGAATATGTTTCAAAATGTTTTTTAATAATATGCGTAAAGAATTGAAGGCTGCATTGTAATGAACGGCAACCATTTTCAGCAACTTGTTTAAAAATTCATATTAGTTTATTTTGAATTGAGGTGGCTAGAAGCAAAGGAATGCTAGTGACATTTGTAATGACATGAGTTAAGTGCATCCAGTGTAAGCAAAAGTATCTAAAATTTTAGTGGCAATGGGATATTTTAATCACATCACACATTAAAATTTAAATAAAAAATTTCACCGATTTTACGAAAGCTTAAATATTTAAACCCCATTTTCTCAAAAGTAACTTAAGTGCACTTACAGCCCTTTACTTATGACCCCCTCAATTTAAATGCACTCTCTATATTGTATGTTAACACCGATAATTAATATGCTAAATAAAGTAGACATTATATAACGAACATAGCCGCCTGAAAAGTTGAGTTTTTGAAATAAAATGTTACTACTCTACTGTATTTTGATAAATTCCGTAAAAGTGATGATCAAACTGAAAATCGTAATATCGTATTTCCCTACAACATAAATGGATACACTACTTTTCTCTCCTCCTATACCTAGTAAAATGATTTGTTTACATATTGCACTAGTAACATCAAACTCCTGTAATGGAAGGGGGCAACAGTATTTCCGAGTATAGCCAGGTTAATGTTAAAAATGTTGATAAAAATAAAGTGATGATACTTTTAACACGTGACGAAAATACTTCTTCCAGATATGAAGGAAAAGAAACGTCAGGAATGAACGACTGTACGCAAGACATGTTGAGAGCGCCACATGTTTACGTTGAGGTCCGTCGCGTGTGCATAATTACCATTAAACAGTTTCTTCTTCCCCTCTGTCGCGTTATTGGTTCAGGCCAGAACGCCACACATTCCTGGGACGAAGCTGCGCTAGGCACGGCGACAGCAGCCGTGGGGTTCATTACACAGTTTTAAGGTGAAGAATGGCCATCCTCAACCATGTTCACGTGTGGCTTCATCTGATAACACCGTGCAGCATGATTTTGTATGAATTGAAACTAAATAGCGTCTCTTATCGACTTTTGTGTGCTTATTACGAAAATGTAATTAGTTCTTGCCCATCACTTCAGAATATTTCACATTTCGCAATTTTATTTTTAGTTAACGGACGCGAGGACTGAATTTTCAAACTTGCACATTTCTTTACAGATTTTCTTAAAAATTGTACTGTCAAGTAACAATATTAACAGTAATAATATTACCAAATTTGAATTTAATCGGAATAATAGTCGTTAAATTATTATTTTTTAATATTTTATATGCCAACTAGCTGAAAGTACCCGGCGTTGCCCGGGTTGTCGTTTTTGCTTCTTATTTTTAACTAGCCGTACCCGTGCGCTCCGCTGCACCCGTTAGAAATAAATATAAAGTAATTACATAATTAAAATAGGACATTTGATCCAGGCAACATTCGTGTTTGATAGAAGGATAAATCGTTTATTATGTTACTTAATTTAAATTTAATTAAAAAATTAAAATGCGATCATTTTGATCCAGAGACACTCATTTGGTCATAAAAATTATTTTAGGAAATACAGGAAACGAATGTACAGAATAGCCTATCAAGTTTTCTGTGCATAAGAAGCTATTTTAATCTTACGTGTCCTCGATTCACTCAGAAGTTACTGTAATAACATTATAGCATTATGTCCATCTAGAGAAACTACACTTTCCAATGGTGAATTAATAATTAATTATACAAATCGGTTAATTTAGCTTCCCATATTACTTCATATACAAACACAGAAACATTATCTATAGGCTATCTTTCATAGCTTTCGATTGTTGCTGTCCAAGGCCCCTTATAGACGAAGTCATTTGTTTTTTAATTCATTACACGGCCTTAGATGGCAGTTATTTTAATTTTAAAACTCATTTATCTCATTAAATATCAGTCCTATCAAAATTTTTCAAGGAATAAAACTTATCGGAAATTAGTTTTAAAGAACCTTTTGTTATGTAACATTTTTCACAAAAATCAATAATAAGCGAGATATTTCGATTTGTCCACACCTGTGGAGTAACGGTTAGCACGTCTGGCCGCGAAACCGGGTGGCCCGGGTTCGATTCCCGGTCGGGGCAAGTTACCTGGTTGAGGTTTTTTCCGGGGTTTTCCCTCAACCCAATATGAGCAAATGCTGGGTAACTTTCGGTGCTGGACCCCCGACTCATTTCACCGGCATTATCACCATCTCATTCAGACGCTAAATTACCTAAGCTGTTGATAAAGCGTCGTAAAATAACCTACTGAAATAAAAATATTTCGATTTATTTAATTCAGGCCCCTTATAACCCCCCCTTTTAAATAATGTTTTTTGAATGCCATATAGCCTATAATCTAAGTTACAACGAACTTAATTTATATTCCAATTTTCATCGAAATCCGTTCAGCCATTATCGCGTGAAAAGGTAACAAACATACAGACAGACAGACAAAAATGTCAAAAAAGCGATTTTCGGTTTCAGGGTGGTTAATTATATATGTTAGGACCAATTATTTTTGGAAAATCGAAAATTACCAGAAAAATTTCGGCTACAGATTTATTATTAGTATAGATTAAACTGATTGTTAGACTTTTCGGAAATCTCAGAAACTCAATTTTATAGACAACCAAAACTAATTGTCTTTACTAAGATTTCCTCGTCCATTAATATCG